>NC_136797.1:7533578-7701078 GCF_951216825.1 Electrona antarctica | reverse complement strand
GGATGTCAGAGACACAGTGAGTTCCACCTTTTAAACATTGAAGGGAGGGGTAGCGCTGCTGTGTACCAAAGAAAAAGGGAAATAAGTGACAGGATGTGTAGGTGGTTGATTGTGGATGTAGACGTGCATGTGTTCTGCACACATGCAGGCAATACATAATCATATGTATGTCCGACTCCTATTGTCCTTACACTGTTAAGGCTCATTCATAGTCTGGATATTCGGTGGTGGGGTGACCACCGCTCCGGTGGTGAGCTGACCACCGGAGCTGAAATAACTTTGAACGGTGGTGAGTAAAAACAGAGAGAAGGGCTGGGGCGGTGGCGGTGGTTTGCTCTTCACCGCGGCTTGTGAAGTCATGTTGTAGTTCGGTGGTCACCCCACCACCGAAAATCCAGACTATGTATTAGCCTTTAGTCTCACGTAGCCAAACAACTATTCCACAATCTCCGAATGCTACATAGAGTCTGGAACTACAGCTCCCAAGAGCTGAGTAATGGAAGCCGCTCAGACCGGGAAGATATTTGAGGGGATGCGTCACATCCACATTATCACTTACTCATGGAAAGAGCTTCCGTTCTCCAGACTGTATGACGGACGCATTTGAAAATTGCGAGAGGCAACAGTCTGGCCACGCAAGACTATTGCACTGTAAATCAAAAATACTGAGAAAAAGGGGTTTGAGTTGCTCTTGATAAAAAAAAATACCAACAAAGATTTGGTCACAAAAACGATATTCAAAAACGAATTGGACTAACTGATCTAATTTAATTGCCAGCGAGGATTTCGTGTCGTCCTACTATGTGGCCTTCAGTAACGACAGCCGTGATTGGACTACACTTCATGATGGCTATGCTGAATGGGTGAGTGCAAAACAAAAACATGTAGTATTTGATATTTATTATGAATAAGTGCCATTAATTCCACATTAACCCATTTAGACCTGAGAACTGATTCTACAAATGTCTTCTAAATCCTGAACAGTTTTCTGAAAAACCTATGTTTCTATGTCAGTGGTTCAAAAATAGTGGGTCAAAATTTGAGTTTGGAGCGACGCTCCAAAGCCAAATGCAAAAGTCAAATGCAAAAGTCTCCAAAGCCACACGACAAATATGTACTGTATTTAAAAGGGTTTGAGAACCACTGCTTCTAATGGTCTTTGCCGTGCAGATGTTCTACGGGAACGTGGATAGGGACACTCCGGTCATGACGGAGTTCGACAGGCCCGTGGTGGCGCGCTACCTCCGCATCCTGCCTCAGAGCTGGAACGGCAGTCTGTGCCTCAGGGCTGAGGTCCTGGCCTGCCAGCTGCCCAGTGAGTAACCATTGAACCACAGTGGTGGAAAGTAACTTTTACTTTTACTTAAGTACCATACTTGAGTACAATTTTGAGGTATTTGTACTTTACTTTTCCCAATATTTCCCAATTTCCAGTACTTTTACTTCTACTCCACTACATCTCAGAGCCAAAAATCTTACTTTTACTTAACTACAATTATTTGAAAACTTTAGTTACTATAGTTAGCCTACTTTGGCAATTTTAATTTTGATTATAGAAAAACTTCAACTTCAACCCTATACACACGCGCACACACATCCATACAAAAACACACATCCATACAAACACACCCACACTAATACTAAAATCACGATAATAACTTGTGCCCATGTAGACAGCTACCGCAGTGAGAACGAGATTAACCCTTCAGATGACCTGGACTTCAAACATCACAACTACAAGGACATGAGACAGGTGTGTGCGTGTGTGTGTGTGTGTGTGTGCACGTGCGTGTATGTGTGCAGTATAAGCACACAGCTCATGCCATGATGACATGAATGCCGATTACTTCTCTGTGCGTGCGTGCGTGCGTGCGTGCGTGCGTGCGTGCGTGCGTGCGTGCGTGCGTGCGTGCGTGCGTGCGTGCGTGCGTGCGTGCGTGCGTGCGTGTCTGCATCCATTAGTTTTGTCGTTCAGTCATATAGTTGTGTGTGTGTCTGTCTGCATCCATTAGTTTTGTCATTCAGTCATATAGTTGTGTGTGTGTCTGTCTGCATCCATTAGTTTTGTCAGTCAGTCATATAGTTGTGTGTGTGTCTGTCTGCATCCATTAGTTTTGTCAGTCAGTCATATAGTTGTGTGTGTGTCTGTCTGCATCCATTAGTTTTGTCAGTCAGTCATATAGTTGTGTGTGTGTCTGTCTGCATCCATTAGTTTTGTCATTCAGTCATATAGTTGTCTGTGTGTCTGTCTGTCTGCATCCATTAGTTTTGTCGTTCAGTCATATAGTTGTCTGTGTGTCTGTCTGTCTGCATCCATTAGTTTTGTCAGTCAGTCATATAGTTGTCTGTGTGTCTGTCTTCATACATTAGTTTTGTCATTCAGTCATATAGTTGTGTGTGTGTCTGTCTGCATCCAGATGATGAAACTGATCAACGAGGAGTGTCCCAACATCACCAGAATCTACAACATCGGCAAAAGCTCCCAGGGCCTGAAGATGTACGCCATGGAGATCACGGATAACCCTGGAGAGCATGAGATAGGTACGAGGCACAGACGGACCTGTTGTAGTCAGCTGGGTCCCGGGCAAAACGTCCAATCGCTCTTTTGGGTCTTGACCTGAGAGGTTTGGGAACCGTAGGACGCGGCAGAGCGTTATCCAAGGTGTTTAGGGGACGGAGAAGAGTGACGTGTGGAGCTTTGTCCAGGGTGTTTTAGGGAAGGGAGAAGAATCTAGGAAGTGTGGAGCCTTGTCCAGCATGTTTTAGAGAAGGGAGAAGAGTCTTGGACGTGTGGAGCGTTGTCCAGCATGTTTTAGAGAAGGGAAAAGAGTCTTGGATGTGTGGAGCGTTGTCCAGCATGTTTTAGAGAAGGGAAAAGAGTCTAAGACGTGTGGAGCGTTGTCCAGGGTGCATGTTTTAGAGAAGGGAGAAGAGTCTAGTAGGATGTGTGGAGCGTTGTCCAACTGGGTTGTATGATGTTCTATTACGTGCTAAAAGAGTGACTTTGAGAGCTTAGCAGCTTACAATGTACTATATGTCCATGATATATATATAGGGAGGTCCTCGAGGTACGTCCCACTGGGAGGACCAAGGCGCAGTTGGAATCGACTCACTGGCCTTGGAACGTCTCGGGATCCCCCAGGAGGAAGTTACTATAATGTTGCTCTGGAGAGGGATGTCTGGAGCTCTCTGGTGGAGCTGTTGCCCCCGTGACCCGACTACGGATAAGCGGTTGACGATGGATGGATGGATGGATGGATAGATGGATGCTGCCCTCCCTAATTAGCCCTTCACTAAGTCCCTCCCCAACCCATCCTTGTCCAATAGGCACGTTAGCAGCGAAGAAAGCTTGACCTGCATAGCAACCGTTGCTAAACTATTTGGATTGGCATTGGACAATCGCTTTTTGGGGTGGGATTTAGTGAAGGGCTAATTGACTGCTGTCACATGTTCATGTCGTGTTGCCAGGCGAGCCTGAGTTTCTAATTGACTGCTGTCACATGTTCATGTCGTGTTGCTATGCGAGCCAGAGTTTCTAATTGACTGCTGTCACATGTTCATGTCGTGTTGCTATGCGAGCCAGAGTTTCTAATTGACTGCTGTCACATGTTCATGTCGTGTTGCTATGCGAGCCAGAGTTTCTAATTGACTGCTGTCACATGTTCATGTCGTGTTGCGAGGCGAGCCAGAGTTTCTAATTGACTGCTGTCACATGTTCATGTCGTGTTGCTAGGCGAGCCAGAGTTTCTAATTGACTGCTGTCACATGTTCATGTCGTGTTGCTAGGCGAGCCAGAGTTTCTAATTGACTGCTGTCACATGTTCATGTCGTGTTGCTAGGCGAGCCAGAGTTTCTAATTGACTGCTGTCACATGTTCATAACGTGTTGCTAGGCGAGCCAGAGTTTCTAATTGACTGCTGTCACATGTTCATGTCGTGTTGCGAGGCGAGCCAGAGTTTCTAATTGACTGCTGTCACATGTTCATGTCGTGTTGCTATAGGCGAGCCAGAGTTTCGCTACACGGCGGGTGTCCATGGCAACGAGGCGCTGGGCAGAGAGCTGCTTCTGCTGCTGATGCAGTTCCTGTGTAAAGAGTACAACGATGACAACCCCAGGGTGCGCCGCCTGGTGGAGGGAGTGAGAATACACCTGGTGCCCTCGCTCAACCCTGATGCATATGAACTGGCCTATGAGATGGTAAGATGACGCGTCACTATTATAGACCTTCTCACTATTATAGACTGTTCTCAAAGTAGGTTTCTTGAGGGGTCCCTTACGGGTCTTTAACTCTGAGAGTGTACAAATGGAACCAAATGGACCCTAACGGGTCCATTTGGTTCCATTTATACACTCAGTTAGATTAACATTGATTTTACAATATAAATTGGGGGTCCCAGAGATAGAAATGCTATTAAATGGGGGTGCATAGCCTAATGCATGTCAAACTGGGGGGTCCTTGAAATTAAACTGGTTGAGAATCACTGCTGGAGCCGTCAAAATCTTCTCTTATGGGAGGTCCCTGGCATGTCTTTTCAAATGGGGGGTCCACGGGATAATTAGTGTCAATTTGGGGGGGTACAAGTGTGGGAACCACTGCCCTATAACATGTGCTTACTGGCCCCCAGGGCTCTGATATGGGCTATAACATGTGCTTACTGTGGCCCCCAGGGCTCTGATATGGGCTATAACATGTGCTTACTGGCCCCCAGGGCTCTGATATGGGCTATAACATGTGCTTACTGGCCCCCAGGGCTCTGATATGGGCTATAACATGTGCTTACTGTGGCCCCCAGGGCTCTGATATGGGCTATAACATGTGCTTACTGGCCCCCAGGGCTCTGATATGGGCTATAACATGTGCTTACTGGCCCCCAGGGCTCTGATATGGGCTATAACATGTGCTTACTGTGGCCCCCAGGGCTCTGATATGGGCTATAACATGTGCTTACTGTGGCCCCCAGGGCTCTGATATGGGCTATAACATGTGCTTACTGTGGCCCCCAGGGCTCTGATATGGGCTATAACATGTGCTTACTGTGGCCCCCAGGGCTCTGATATGGGCTATAACATGTGCTTACTGGCCCCCAGGGCTCTGATATGGGCTATAACATGTGCTTACTGTGGCCCCCCAGGGCTCTGATATGGGCTATAACATGTGCTTACTGGCCCCCAGGGCTCTGATATGGGCTATAACATGTGCTTACTGGCCCCCAGGGCTCTGATATGGGCTATAACATGTGCTTACTGGCCCCCAGGGCTCTGATATGGGCTATAACATGTGCTTACTGGCCCCCAGGGCTCTGATATGGGCTATAACATGTGCTTACTGGCCCCCAGGGCTCTGATATGGGCTATAACATGTGCTTACTGGCCCCCAGGGCTCTGATATGGGCTATAACATGTGCTTACTGGCCCCCAGGGCTCTGATATGGGCTATAACATGTGCTTACTGTGGCCCCCATGGCTCTGATATGGGATATAACATGTGCTTACTGTGGCCCCCAGGGCTCTGATATGGGCTATAACATGTGCTTACTGGACCCCAGGGCTCTGATATGGGCTATAACATGTGCTTACTGTGGCCCCCAGGGCTCTGATATGGGCTATAACATGTGCTTACTGTGGCCCCCAGGGCTCTGATATGGGCTATAACATGTGCTTACTGTGGCCCCCAGGGCTCTGATATGGGCTATAACATGTGCTTACTGGCCCCCAGGGCTCTGATATGGGCTATAACATGTGCTTACTGGCCCCCAGGGCTCTGATATGGGCTATAACATGTGCTTACTGCCCCCCAGGGCTCTGATATGGGCTATAACATGTGCTTACTGTGGCCCCCAGGGCTATGATATGGGCTATAACATGTGCTTACTGTGGCCCCCATGGCTCTGATATGGGCTATAACATGTGCTTACTGGCCCCCAGGGCTCTGATATGGGCTATAACATGTGCTTACTGTGGCCCCCAGGGCTCTGATATGGGCTATAACATGTGCTTACTGTGGCCCCCCAGGGCTCTGATATGGGCTATAACATGTGCTTACTGTGGCCCCCCAGGGCTCTGATATGGGCTATAACATGTGCTTACTGTGGCCCCCCAGGGCTCTGATATGGGCTATAACATGTGCTTACTGTGGCCCCCAGGGCTCTGATATGGGCTATAACATGTGCTTACTGTGGCCCCCATGGCTCTGATATGGGCTATAACATGTTCTTACTGTGGCCCCCAGGGCTCTGATATGGGCTATAACATGTGCTTACTGTGGCCCCCAGGGCTCTGATATGGGCTATAACATGTGCTTACTGTGGCCCCCAGGGCTCTGATATGGGCTATAACATGTGCTTACTGGCCCCCGGGGCTCTGATATGGGCTATAACATGTGCTTACTGGCCCCCAGGGCTCTGATATGGGCTATAACATGTGCTTACTGTGGCCCCCAGGGCTCGAAGATGTGAGCCTTATAACATGTGCTTACTGTTGCCCCCAGGGTTCTGAGATGGGCAACTGGGCCCTTGGCCACTGGACCGAGGAAGGGTACGACATCTTCGAGAACTTCCCTGACCTCAACAGCGTCCTGTGGGGGGCGGAGGACCGAGGCTGGGTGCCTCGCGTCGTCCCCAACCATCACATCCCCCTGCCTGAAAACTTCCTCAACGGCTCCGTGAGTTTATGTTCTTCTATATTTGCTGTCGGGTGGAAACCATGTCCTTCTTTGTCCGAAACGTACTTTTCAGGGTAAAAAAGATAATATATATTATATATCTCCGCTGTCGGGAGGAAACCTAATAACTCCAAAATGTTCATTTTTCAAGACTCTTTAATTAAGGAAATGAAAAATATACATTTTTAAGTAAATTAATAAAACCCTTTTTTTAAAACGATGCAATACTGCCTCGTCAAAGTTGGTGTTGTGACATTAGATATTGTCAATTACTTGCATGAGAAGGAGAGAGGTGGTGGAGTTAGCTGCTTTAGCAGACAGTTTGAGGGTCCAATGGAGTTAAGAGGTTTTGTCCAATGCGTGGTTTTTACTACTTTCCATTGGTTCAATATTTTCGAAACAACACACAGACGTAAAGGGTGTTCAATAGCACTGATTTATGGAATAAATCACTATCATCATTTCAATTCCAGCTTGGTGAAGACATTTCTTGGTAACAATTTACAATTTACAATTTAGGCCTTTAGCAGACGCTCTTAATCCAGAGCGATTTACATTAGGCAAGAACAAAAAAGCATGGGAATACATCACATATAAAATGCATTTATCATGAAACATGCGTAAACTAAGAACGTAACTAGAACATATCTACTGTATATAATGACACTATACATATAAACTATACATATATACTATACTATGCTATACATATGTACTATGAAGTGCTATGACTACATACATTGCAATTATTGTGCTGTCTACATGACATGCTATAAGTCTGTTTCAAATGCTATCTAAGTCTAAAAAGTGCTATCTAAGGGGGTAGGGTAAGTGCTATGGGCCATGATGGAGTCTGAAAAGGTGGGTCTTCAGACTACAGCGGAAGATTGGGAGTGATGCTGCAGTTCTGATTGCAACGGGAAGTGCATTCCACAGTTTTGGGGTCAGAAGGGAGAAGAGTTTGGGACGTGTGGAGCGGTGTCCCGGCGTTTTTAGTGAGGGTACTTCCAGCTTCCCTGCATTGGCTGATCTGTGCGGGAGGGTTTGTAGGGTTCAATCATGCTTGCAAGATATGGGGGAGCCATACCTTGTGATGTACTGTAGTTCCCAGATTTCCATAGGTTTCTCTTACTATGACTCTTCTGTGTTATACCAGGTCGCCACTGAAACCAAAGCCATCATCTCCTGGATGGAGCGCACCCCGTTTGTTCTGGGGGCCAATCTGCAAGGAGGAGAGAAGCTAGTGGCGTACCCCTTTGATATGCTGAGACCACCCAAGTCCGTAAGTCTGTTTCACAGTAGCTTCGGAAACCCAGACGTTTTTATTTCCAGGGAGAAAACAAAAGTATGGGACCGAGTCCACTTCAATTCGGCATAGAGTAGCGTAAACGTTGATCACTTTCTGCTGATTTCTGATCGTCTGCACCTTTGTTAAATTGACGCGCACACGTACACACGTACACACACACTCCTCTCTCTCTCTCTCTGTCGCTCTAATTAATTAGTCTCATGTCGCGCAGCTGTGTCTAGATTCTCCCGGCGGATCCTGCCGGGAGCTGCCTCTGCCATAGAAAGCATAGGTGGACCCTATGGGTGGACCCCAGGCTAGTTTCACAGTGCTGTACAATACAATGAAGACAATACATTGTAAAAAAAGAGCAATAAACCAACACATTTCAAATACAATAAAATCACCTCATAATATACAAATTAAAAGTAAATTGAAGAGATGGGTTTTCATTCAACTGGACCACTTATACTCCTGTATATACATACAGTACACCTCATTGACCGGGGGATCCCCCAGGGGTCTATCTTTGGCCCTCTCCTTTTTGATTCGGAAATTACTTCATATGGCAGCCAAGTCTATGGACCTTTATTGTCTGTTTAGAGGACAATGTTTGGTTATAGGAGTGAGGTGGCCCTCACTTCACATGAGTGTGATCCCAAAGTTTAGTTACTTTAGTTTTGGGTCTGAGAGGCAAAATGTCATCAAATGGTGTTTCCGTGGCTCAAATGCTGAATAAATAATGGACCCATGACATGAAAAATCAGACCCATCTGAAGTGAGTGGTACTGTACTGTACTGTACTGTACTGTACTGTACTGTACTGTACTGTACTGTACTGTACTGTACTGTACTGTACTGTACTGTACTGTACTGTACTGTACTGTACTGTACTGTACAAGCCCTCCTCCCTGGCCTGTGTGTGTCTGTCTGTGTGTTAGGCTGTGCAACAGTGACACTTGGTGGTGAACAAATGCTATAACGCTATTTTTGTGCTCGGACACAGCCAGGGACACACCCAGGGACAGACCCAGGGACACAGCCACATACATAGCTGTCTATAGGAGTGGTTACACCACTCAAAAAGCGTTGAAAACCCACTGCCTCACACATCGTCCCGTGAACGTTGTCCCAAGGTGGTGGACGTGCGCCACGGCGGTCGCCACGGCGTGGAGCACCTGAACGAGGAGACGTGGGCGAGGATCCAGCGCCAGAGCGAGGGGGCGCTGAGGGAGACGGCCGACGACACCATGTTCCGCTGGCTGGCCATGTCCTACGCCCACAGCCACCTGACCATGACCGAGACCTACCGCACGTCCTGCCAAACCGACGACGTCACCGGGGGGCAGGGCATCATCAACAGAGCCGGCTGGAAACCTGTGGTGGGAAGTGAGTACATGGGCTTTGTTTTTGTATTTTTCTTTTTGCTTTCTTACCCTTTTTCCTCCCTAATTTAGTTATGCCAATTGGTTCCCTCAACAAAAAAATGTTAAGATATTTTTTGCTACCTTTTTTTTCCTATATTGATAGATCACAGTAGGTAGACAGGAAACGGGGAGGGAGATGAGGGGGGGGGGGGGGGGGTCGGGGGGTAGAAAGACACACGATCCCAGTTTGTCGGGATCGGGACTCAAACCCGCGACACACGCTTGATTACCAGCCAAGGTGCCTGGACCGCTAGCCAGCCCAGGCCACCTCAACAAATTATGTCCAACATTGAATGCCATTGACAATGAATGTCTTGAGTGTTTGAGCAAACACAAACATGGCTGATATTGCTCAGATAGGATGAACCGATTAGTGCATTCCTAAACCAAAACCTTCCTCTATGATTGTCTCTAAACGGTCATGATCCACTCCAGGTATGAATGACTTCAGCTACCTGCACACCAACTGCTTCGAGCTGTCCATCTTCGTGGGTTGTGACAAGTTCCCTCATGAGAGTGAGCTGCCTCTGGAGTGGGAAAACAACCGGGAGTCTCTGCTGGCCTTCATAGAGCAGGTAAGATTAAGAATCACAGTCAGACTACCACTGTTAACACTAGAACCAGTGGTTCTCAAAGTGGGGTCCAGGATCCTTGAGTTGAGGGCGTTCCAAGGGGGTCCCCGGAAGCCTATTAGAAAATAACAGCTTTACAAGCTAACAGTGTGTTGCTATGTGCCCCATTGTGAGCTTGTAGATCTGCTATTTTTAAAATAATCTGGAAAAAGAATTACAAGAACATTGGATTATATTTTAAAAACACAAATCTTGTATGTTGGGGCGGCTCCCTGGCACAACGACATATTTAGGAGTCCGCTGCCAAATACACATTCACTTTGGGGTCCTTGACATGACAATAAATGTATTTTGTCTTAACCATTTGAAACTTGTATTATAAATAGCCGATCGACTATTTTCAGCGAAGATATTTAATGTAGAGCGAAAACGGAAAATACAACCATATACTGTGTACTATAGGCTTTATTCTGCTCGCTGTGTGATCTCTGAAGTGTTGTGTCCTTTGCCCAGGTGCATCGTGGGATAAAGGGTACAGTGAAAGACATGGAGGGGAATCCAATAGCAAACGCCACCGTGTCAGTGGAGGGGATCAAACATGACGTCAAAACTGGTATGTGCTCCAGAACCATAACACAATACATCACAACTGGTATGTGCTCCATAACCATAACACAACACATCACATCAACTGGTATGTGCTCCATAACCATAACACAATACATCACATCAACTGGTATGTGCTCCATAACACAATACATCACATCAACTGGTATGTGCTCCAGAACCATAACACAATACATCACATCAACTGGTATGTGCTCCATAACCATAACACAATACATCACATCAACTGGTATGTGCTCCAGAACCATAACACAATACATCACATCAACTGGTATGTGCTCCAGAACCATAACACAATACATCACATCAACTGGTATGTGCTCCATAACCATAACACAATACATCACATCAACTGGTATGTGCTCCATAACCATAACACAATACATCACATCAACTGGTATGTGCTCCATAACCATAACACAATACATCACATCAACTGGTATGTGCTCCATAACCATAACACAATACATCACATCAACTGGTATGTGCTCCATAACCATAACACAATACATCACATCAACTGGTATGTGCTCCATAACCATAACACAATACATCACAACAACTGGTATGTGCTCCAGAACCATAACACAACACATCACATCAAGTTGGGCCTTCTTTTTCATCTGACACCGAGTGTGTTAGCATCACATCATGGACAATATTGCTTCATACAGAATGAAATCATTCCGATCAGAGGTTCTTATTATTAACTAAATACATGTATACATGTAATCCTCCTTTAGTTTTACACATGCCTCAAAACATTTAATCTGAATATTACTTGTTTTGACATTTGGCACAAAGTGCTTCTGCCTGGTTTATTTTTGGTTTTCTGTCAATTTTCCAACCAGATGCAAACCAACCAGATGGAAACAATGGGACTAACTGTTTACTTGCTGACAATTTCCTCTTTATCTAAACATCAAAATTGGTTTAAACAAAAATTCCTTCTGATCAGACCGAATTGGAATATTTGATGTGTAAGCAATATTAGGTTGGGTCCATGCATGTAAACACAGTCAATGGTATCCCTTGTTTCCATCTCTATTCTTATCAGTTAGCCATTATAAGTAGTTTCTTGAAATTACAATAGTGCAGGGGTTCTCAACCCGTGGGTCGCGACCCCTCGGGGGGTCGCCAAATTATTTTAGGGGGTCCCCAAATTATTTTTAAAAAAAAAGAAAAAAAAAAGATTTTTTTTTAAATTTTATTTTCACGATTTTTCAAAAATAGCAGACCTACAAGCTCATAGCGCGCCACTCGGTGGCGCGCTATGAGCTTGTAGATCTGCTATTTTTCAATAGCTAAATTATAACAATGCTTAAAACACCAAAAGGGGTTCCCGCCCAAAATGGTTTAAGGTTATTGTAGCGGGGCGGGGGTCCCGAGACATTGCCAAAGCATTTCCGGGGGTCCCCGGCCAAAAACGTTGAGAACCCCTGCGATAGTGAGCATGTACTGTACAGACATCATTTCACCCACTCTTGACCTGTAAAATCGTGATGCGACGATACAGTTGAAGTTGAAATTGACAGCGTTGCTATAAACTCATTCATTTTTTCCATTTAAAGGTATATTCAGTGATTTCACTTAATTCAAATATCACTTATTTTTTCTTATTTTTTGGATAATCCTCCCTACTATAAAGTGTGCTTACCATATAAGGAGTTCCTCCCTGTCCCCAGTGAGCCCCTGGGGTCAAAAAACCCTAGTTTCGGTTTGGGCTTTGGGTGGCAAAGCCTTCATCCAATCAGGATGAGAGGGGCCTTCCTCCAATCATGATCGAGTGGGGCGGGCATTGGTGCACGTGCTGTTGGTCTGTTGTACTTCCCCCACTGTAGAGCGTGTGCATGTGCACCGGGTTTTTTTCCAAATCACCCAAATTACTGAATGCTCCTTTAACTAAATTCGAAATGTAAATATAGAGGCAGTTTACATGGCCACGAGTCTCAGTGCGCTATATCTGAATTCTGAACGCACTAGTGTTGTTTTTGGCAGCAAATTTCTATTTCTAGTTTAGTCATATAGTCTTTGGAATAAAAACTTAATTTAGTTTTAGTCATATTTTAGTCACCCGGAATGTCTTGGTGTTACTCTAGTTTTAGTTGACTAAATATCATAAGATTTTAGTCGATTAAATCTACAGTTGATTTAGTAGACTAAAATGCATTTTGGCAGGCCTTGAGGCCATCGTAATGTCTGTTTTTACACATGCTGAAAATAGCCGATCTACAAGCTCACAGCGCGTCACAGCGCGACGCGTTGTGAGCTTGTAGATCAGCTATTTTCAGCATGCAACCAAGTGTAAAATGACTTATACTGGATCTCTTGTCCACTAGTCCCTCCCTAACATTTTACTCTAGTTTTTATCTGTTGACGAAATTGTCAATATATTTATTCTTAGTTTTTAGTCATCATAGCTTCATTTTCATTTAGTTTTTTATTCAGTTTTCGCCAGTGAAAAAAGGTAGTCGACGAACATCTTTCGTCATAGTCGACGAAAACACCACTGTCTGGAACGCACCCTATACATTTCACCCTATACATTTCACCCTATACATTTCTGCATCTGTGCCCTTCTTCATGTGTTCATTCAGCTGTCTGGAACGCACCCTATACATTTCACCCTATACATTTCACCCTATACATTTCTGCATCTGTGTCCTTCATGTGTTCATTCAGCTGTCTGGAACGCACCCTATACATTTCTGCATCTGTGCCCTTCTTCGTGTGTTCATTCAGCTGTCTGGAACGCACCCTATACATTTCTGCATCTGTGCATCTTCTTCGTGTGTTCATTCAGCTGTCTGGAACGCACCCTATACATTTCTGCATCTGTGCCCTTCTTCATGTGTTCATTCAGCTGTCTGGAACGCACCCTATACATTTCTGCATCTGTGCCCTTCTTCATGTGTTCATTCAGCTGGAACGCACCCTATACATTTCTGCATCTGTGCCCTTCATGTGTTCATTCAGCTGTCTGGAACGCACCCTATACATTTCTGCATCTGTGCCCTTCTTCATGTGTTCATTCAGCTGTCTGGAACACACCCTATACATTTCTGCATCTGTGCCCTTCTTCATGTGTTCATTCAGCTGTCTGGAACGCACCCTATACATTTCTGCATCTGTGCCCTTCTTCGTGTGTTCATTCAGCTGCCGGCGGTGACTACTGGCGCCTGCTGAACCCCGGGGAGTACCGGGTGACGGCCAAGGCCGACGGCCACACCCCTCAGACCAGGCTGTGCATGGTGGGCTACGACAGCGGAGCCACCAAGTGCGGCTTCCACCTGGCCAAGTCCAACTGGGACCGCATCAAGGAGATCATGGCGCTCCACGGAAAGAGACCCATCCGACTCGTCCCCAAAGCGACCGCCACTACAACAACAACAACAACAACGACGACAACAACAACAACGACAACGAGCGCCAGAGGTGCCGGTGGTGGCCGTGGCGCGGCGAGACGGACCGAAGGAGGCGAGGAAGACGGGACGGCGGTTAACTCGCAATCGCACAACGCTGAGCGCCTCAGGAGGCTTCGGCAGATGCGCCTGCGCCGGCTACGTCTTCAGAAAGCACGACAGTCCTCCACCACGACGACGGAAGCCACGACGACAACGACGATGGCGCCCACGACGGCACCTGCGACCGAGAGTACAACTTCCTGGTACGACTCGTGGTTTCCTGTGGATAGCTTCGAGTCGGAGCCCACGCAGCAGTACTTGGAGATCGGCATGGATGATATTGATTACTAAAGCTAAAATAAAACTACACTTATACTCGGTCGTATTGGCGGTACTGTGAGCTGAAAATATCCGATCTACATATTCCGTCGAACGCCACCAGCTGTAGAGTAATGCTTAATTTATGCTCCGACTCACCTTATAGATCGGCCAAAAATAGCCGATCTATAAGGTGCTTGTGGAGCGGCAATCTTTAGCGCACGATTCCGGCATGCGTTGGAGTAGCTCTGGTCCATAGATAGCCCTAATGCCCTTTGCTGCGTTGCATTAAGGCTATGTGACTTGCCCTCGCAGGAAGCCATTGCCAAATCTTGTCTATGAGGTTTTCTCTTGGCAATATAAAAATCCCGTGTGGTGGGGGGCTCAGAGTGCGTCCACTAAGGAAAGTAAGCTTTCTAATAACAAAAGCCGCCTTTGTATTGGTGAGTATAGGTAAAACGTTCTTTTTATTTTCGCAAACAGAGGAGAGGCTGGTCTGCATTTCATGCAGGAAGACAAGAGTCACATTGCCTTAATGCAACGGCAGCAAAGGGCATTAGGGCTATGGACCAGAGCTAGCGGTGGAGCATATAATTGAAGCATTACTCCACATCTGTCTTGTGAAAATGATAGAAGCTTCCTAGCCAGTCAGGATAAATCTGCCACTGTGCCGCATAACAGCTGCAATCAATCATACAATGATCGTCACACATGCTTAGGTTATTAGTTATGTGCTTTATTTTATTTTGAAAAGTTGGGTCTGTTTATATACCGGTACTCTTTTTTTACATTTGTATTTAAAGGGCTTTTTTTCCCCATGTGGAACGTTTTGTTTTTTAAATATTTTTCTAATGCCGATGATCTGATATGACTTAAATTGTATCTGCTGAGCAGAGACAAACACAGCAAGACAAATGTAATTGAATCTATGTTCAATAAAGCTGTTGAATGATAAAAGGGAAAATATCAGTTATAATGCTCGTTATTAATGTCATTTTTCGCACAGAATCACAGATGATAAAATACGTTAAACATTCTTAAAGTAGTATAATGCGGTGTAATGTTTTCTGTCAGAAAGAAAGTGTGTGTATGTTGTGTGTGTGTGCGTGCGTGCGCATGATCCAGTGTAGTTTATTTTATTATCACCAACAATAAAATGCACTTATTTATAATAAATAACTGACCAATTAACCAACAAATTAAAACTGACTTTGCCACAGGCATTTTAAAGCCCCATTTGCAATATTGAATCAAAAAGTAGGCTTTGCTGCCACGTTGTGGTAATAACGGTACATTGCAGAATTCAAAATGTCATCAGTTATACACAGTGACAATACTAGGCTGGTAGGCCACAGATAAAAATCTATTTCAAAAGTATTTTCACAGGCCTTTCACAGGCCTACTCCGTTACAACAAGTAAAAGTCCGCAATTTAAAATGTATTGGTATGGCACCAAAATGTACTTAAATGACAACTTTAGTTTTTTTCAACCAAGGTTCATGTTTTAGGTTGTTATTAGAGAAAGTAAAAGATGGAGTGTTAATTGTCTCCACCAGGTCGAAGGCATGGGGAAAGAGTATGTTTTGCACTCCGTCCGTGTGTGTGTGTGTGTCCGTCCTTCCTTCCTTCCTTCCTTCCTTCCGTCCGTCCGTTATCAGCTAATCTCTGGCACCGTTGGCCCGATCCGTGCCAAACTTTGCACACACACTCCCTGGATGCCAACGACGAACCTCTGCCCCAAATATTCCTCAACGACCTGTTATAGCGCCACCATGAGGCCGATTTAGGCAAAACGCATTTCTGTACATTACTCGTACACATTTTATCCATACATTAGTCCTGTACCTGCCTGTAGACCTTCTCGCAATTTGGTGTTGGGGGAATTTCTCACTTGAACTGAGTCAATGGGTCCCTAGACATGAAAAATCAACGAGGTGCTCGTCCGCCATAGTGCCACGAATGGCGCAATGGCCACATCAAATATGGAAGCCATCGGCTATGATGAAAATACAACTTTTTTGTTTCTGGGTGTATTTGCACATGTAATACCTCCATCCTGACTAATTCAGGTATGTGGAATTCATTTCTGATACTATTTGAATCATTGTGGGTGATATTGACCTTGAAAGGTCATGGTCATGGTCATTTAGCTATTCCAAAGACATTGGCCATTGTTAGGAGTAAAAATAAGTGCAATAAGTCTATTTCAAATAATTCTGACATTTATAATTCATTTCTGATATTGTTTTGACAATTAAGGATCATCTTATCATTGAGGTATCAATATAAATATTTTTATTCAATAACTCAATTACGATTTTTGTCTTTACTTTGTCTTATTTATTATATCAAAATACATGAACATACAAATATAACAATTCTAAATGTCCCTCTTTAACTTTTATTTTAATTGAGTGCTTTAATTAGAATATAAGTATGCAGAAAAGGCTAAACACTTTGGAATGACGTTAAACATGGTAGATCCTCCGTGGCTGCGTCATTAGGTGAGTACTAGTTTAATGAATTGTTTAAGTTTCATAGTAACATTCATCATCAACAGGCTGTTGTTGATGCCCCCCTAGCCATGGTTCACATGACGCTCGTACTTCACGAGCATGACAGTCATGTTTCAGGGCTAATGCCCCCCCAAAATAACAGGTTACAGGATTCTCATTCTGTTACTGTCACTGGATGGCCGCCGTGCCATTTCTTATAAACTATGTAGTTCATACGTGGGTCCACGGTGGTGGTGGTGTTCATGCGCCGCGGTGTGCGCCGTGGAGAGGGCATTATGCGCGCTGCTGGCTGGTTGGAGCGCAGCGCAACAGCCTTTCTGTCCAGTCCTACGTGTATAGGCTGGCGATTGTGGCGAATTATATTCGTTAATAAAGAGAGAGCTGTAAAGGGGATATTGTCTATGGTCAGTTCATGGTGTGTATCATTCTCGTTTTTAACCATAGAGTTAATTAGGGCCGTAATAATGCGGCGCAATGACGGTAGGCAGTAGCCTAATAGCCTACAATGTAAACAACTTGCGCAAGCATTAAAAATGGGTTTTAATTGTCGGGTAACGGAAAATAACGGAAAATAATCTAACCTTTTACTTTTCTCAGAAGGTAATTTGTAACGGTAAGGGATTATTTTTATGGGCAGTAATCCAGTAACCTAACGACGTTACTTTCTAAAGTAACGATGCCCAACACTGATTATGTTATACTTTAGCTATTGAAAAATAGCAGATCTACAAGCTTAGTGCCGCGCTACGAGCTTGTAGTTCTGCTATTTTTGAAAAATCGCGAAAATGTGGCACAAATCTTTGAATATATATTCTTTCAGAGTGAGCGTTTTTAACTCAAATCTTTGTTTCTGGGGGAGTCCCTGGAACAACATATTTTCAGATGGGGGTCGGCGGCCAATTACATATATTTTTGCGGGTCCTTGACATGAAAATGTTTGAGAACGACTGACATAGAAACAACAGAAGGCATTTGTAGAATTGTCCTCAGCTAGGTCCAAATGGGTTAAACCTTAATTTGGCTTTTACTGATCATTTTCATTTCATTTCATTGTATTTCGCACATGAGTGTATCACAATACAGTACAAATCATAATAGATAACAATTCATTTGTCTTTCATACAGTCTCTGATTGCGGCGGAAGCCATGCAAGGTACCAACCAGCACATCGGGAGCAATTTGGGGTTCAGTGTCTTGCCCAAGGACAGTTCGACATGTAGCCAGGAGGAGCCGGGATTCGAACCGCCGACCCATGGATCATTGGACGACCTGCTCTACCTCTTGAGCCACAGTCGCCCATTACACTTGTTTACAAGAGGGTCCACCTTGTTCAATTCATCAAAACATTTAGAGACGTACAAATAGACACTACTATATAGCCAAAGAACAGAACAGGAATTCATCATAGAGGTAAAAATGGAAAAGAAAGAAAGAAACATACATTCAGATTTTACGGGGGCGAGTTTCGGATTGCAGCCGTCCGTAGGTGCCCTTTGAGAGCGGTTTTGAAGGAGTCAACATTTGCATGTCTTAATGACTGTTGGTAGGGCGTTCCACATTTTGGTGGCATAGGAATAGGATCGAAAAGAATTGAGTCCCTTGTTTGTGCCGAATCTGGGTTGTACATGGTTCGTTGCACTTCCTCTGGTGTTGTGGGTGTGGACTTTGTTAACATTAAAGGACAACTTTAGTTTTTTTCAACCAAGGTTCATGTTTTAGGTTGTTAGAGAAACAAAAAAAAATATTTTTTCATTTGCTGTTTTCTTTCGTTTTAGGGATTTTAGCTGTTTTTGACAGGGGGCGGGGGCATTCGAGCATGGGGCTAAATATGTATTTTTTTACAACATTTTATAGCGATTTCTTTTTTAATTATTTACTATAGTCCTAATAAACCCCAGGAAATTTCATCTGGCCACAAAACATCACGAGATCTACTGAATGTGTCAAACTGACATTGAGCCTGGCTTCCCCCCAGTAGGTTACCTTCACATTCAGTAGATCCTGTGATTTATTTGTGGCCAGATGTAATTTCCTGGGGTGTATCAGGACTATAGTAAATAATAATAAAAAAAAAATCTCCATAATATCTTGTAAAGAAAATACATATTTAGCACCATGCTCGAAAACGAAAGAAAGCAGCAAATGAAACAAAATAATAACACTCATCTTTTACTTTCTCTAATAACATCCTAAAACATGAAACTTAGTTGAAAAAAACTAAAGTTGTCCGTTAAGGAAGTATCTAGACAGGTAGTTATAGTTAGTTACTTTATTGACACAAATGTATAAAACATTGGGTCCAAACAATAATAAAAAACCCATGTGTGAGCTTGTAGATCTAAGCTCACATAACAACGTCGTTGTGAGCTTGTAGATCTAAGCTCACATAACGTCGTTGTGGGCTTGTAGATCTAAGCTCACATAACGTTGTTGTGAGCTTGTAGATTGGCTCTGTTTTCGGTTCAAATTAAGTGTTTCTTCCACCAGGTGGCAGTAAAGGGTTACAAGGAGGGGTTGTGTAAAGTTTGGTGACTCAACTATCTAGTCTAGACTACAAAACCTTATTTCAACTGCACGCTTTAAAACAAATAGGCCTATAGGTCTACTGACAACGTAAACATTCAATGTGTTTTATATCAACAAGCTACAGCTGCTGAACAATGGACAAAACTCACAGCAAACCACATGAACATTTATTCATTAAACATGGAAACAAAACCGAAATGAGAGTAGCCTATGTAAGGGATAATATCTGGCTAGGTGGTCATTGTCGGGAGATAATTCACCGACAGGGAGTTTAACCACCGAGGCGAAGCCGAGGTGGTTACACTCCCTGAAGGTGAATTATCTCCCGACAATGACCACCTAGCCAGATATTATCCCGCTTATTACATGGCTAACTAACATAAATTAATCCATTGATCCAAAACACAACAAAAAAAGTATTCCATAACTTCGCGCTGGCTGCGTCTGCCCAGCTGCAGGGCTGAAGCACTGTCGGAAAACAAGGAAGTGAGTTGATCAAATAGAATCCATTTTCGGGTCCAGCTGCTTCGTCTATTTCTCGCTCAAATGTTTTCAAAAACATTTTTAAGAGCAATGTTTAGCTGTAAATTACATTGTGTGTCAGTAGTGTGTGTGTTTACATGGCTGTTATGTTGGAAACGGCAGTAAATCAAGCGGGCGCAGCCGCGCAGCTGGTGGTGCTCAGAGGGTTTGATTAGGCAGCGGTCATTATACAGCGGAGCGGTCATTATCATGAGATAACTCACCGCTGAATTAAGCGATTGACCAATCAGAATCAAGCATTCAACCAAGCCATGTAATAAGTAAGGGATAATATCTGGCTAGGTGGTCATTGTCGGGAGATAATTCACCGACAGGGAGTTTAACCACCGAGGCGAAGCCGAGGTGGTTACACTCCCTGAAGGTGAATTATCTCCCGACAATGACCACCTAGCCAGATATTATCCCGCTTATTACATGGCTAACTAACATAAATTAATCCATTGATCCAAAACACAACAAAAAAAGTATTCCATAACTTCGCGCTGGCTGCGTCTGCCCAGCTGCAGGGCTGAAGCACTGTCGGAAAACAAGGAAGTGAGTTGATCAAATAGAATCCATTTTCGGGTCCAGCTGCTTCGTCTATTTCTCGCTCAAATGTTTTCAAAAACATTTTTAAGAGCAATGTTTAGCTGTAAATTACATTGTGTGTCAGTAGTGTGTGTGTTTACATGGCTGTTATGTTGGAAACGGCAGTAAATCAAGCGGGCGCAGCCGCGCAGCTGGTGGTGCTCAGAGGGTTTGATTAGGCAGCGGTCATTATACAGCGGAGCGGTCATTATCATGAGATAACTCACCGCTGAATTAAGCGATTGACCAATCAGAATCAAGCATTCAACCAAGCCATGTAATAAAGGCTAGTAGCCACCACACCACAACGAGAGATGAACTTGTGGATTCTACAAAGAGCAGACGGACAATAAACAAAACCAACTGAAGAACAATGCAGGAGCAAAAGTCAGGGAGGAAGCGCCACTTCATCTTAGAAGGTAAGGCTCATCTAGAATATAAATACTGTTTAATTGAGTTTAAATGCTATGTGTTGCCGACATGACGTGTGTTGCTACTTATTGCGCAGCTGTGCACTTAATGAAGTTAATTATGCTGTTTGGCTGCTGGTGCTTGTAGGCCATAAATAAAATGCATAAATCACAAGCTTTGTAGATTAGACAGTTTCACTATTGCACATATAAGTTCTCATGTAGGATACAGTTGTTTATTTTGGGCAAGTTTTCATAGTAGTACCTGGATGGTGTTGTCATGGTTACCAACATGATAGAGAGAGAGACAGACTGGGGAAGAGGGGGAGAGAGAGAGAGAGAGAGAGAGGGGGAGAGAGAGAGAGGGGGAGAGAGAGAGACTGGGGGAGAGGGGGGGAGAGAGAGAGGGGGAGAGAGAGAGAGACTGGGGGAGAGGGGGAGAGAGAGAGAGGGGGAGAGAGAGAGAGACTGGGGGAGAGGGGGGGAGAGAGAGGGGGAGAGAGAGAGAGACTGGGGGAGAGGGGGAGAGAGAGAGGGGGAGAGAGACTGAGAGAGAGAGAGAGATTTGATATTGTTTTCTGTTGTATTATAATTGTTTCTGTTTTTGCTGCATTTGATGCTTTCAATACTGTAGTTGTACCAGTGTTGATTTTCACAGATTGTTTTTATTTATTTCATAAAGTCTTTTGAATAAAACTTGTTTTAGTCATATTTTAGTCACCTAAAATGTTTTAGTTTTAGTCAACTAAATATTTGACATCCAAAATACATTTTGGCAGGCCTTGGTGTGGTGGTGTCGTAATTCCTGATTATGCACTTGGTTGCATGATGAAAATAGCCGATCTACAAACTCAGTGTGAGCTTGTAGATCTCAAAAGTGAAAAAGGGCATGGCAGATGTCTTCGTGATGCTACAAGCTCATTGTGAGCTTGTAGATCTGCTAGTTTCAGCAGATTGCAGAATTATGCGGAATGTCCCATTTCACAATGCATACAAATCATTTGAAAATAGCAGATCTACAAGATCACAATGCATTGCAAAGTGACACAATGTGAGCTTGTAGATCTGCTAGTTTCAGCAGAATAATGCACTTCACGATGCTCTGGGACAGTGGTGGAAAGTAACTATGTACATTTGCTTAAGTAGCCTACTGTACTTAATTACAATTTTGAGGTGTATTGTTTTTTGTTGAGTATTTCCAATGTCCTATTTGAAAATAGTTCAGCTGTTGAAGTGGAGCTCATCAATGTCATTTTTTTTTTTTCATCGATAAATCTAAATGGAGGAGAGTGTAAATGGTAAATGGTGCATTTATATAGCGCCTTTATCCAAGGCGCTTTACATGGATTGTGCATTACATTCACCCACACATTCATATGGTGGTGGGAACCATGCAAGGCACCAACCAGCACATCAGGAGCAATTAGGGGTTCAGCGTCTTGCTCAAGGACACTTCGACACTAACTCTGGGGGAGCCCGGGTTCGAACTGGCAACCTTGCGGTTACCATCCAGCCACTCTACCCCCGAGCCACCGCCGCCCGAGTGAGTGAGAGTGTAAATGTGTCAAACAGCTGGACAGCTACAGTACATCTGCTCCATGCACCTCCAACACTCTATATTTAGAGTTATAATTCAACCCTGGAAAACTCACCTAAACACCCTGTAAACAAATACTAGGAGACTTGTAGCATTTATATTTTTAAGACTTGAATGCTACAAACAGGAAGGTAGGAGCGCACACCAGTAGTGGGGAGGTGCTGACCGCAGGAGATAACTATGACTATGAGAGAGGCCGCACAGGTTAACGGTGCCGGAGATTAGCTGTTCACAGACGGACGGACGGACGGACACACACACACACACACACACACACACGGACGGACGGACGGACGGACGGACGGACGGACGGACGGACGGACGGAGTGCAAAACATACTCTCTCCCCATGCCTTCGGCCTGGTGGAGACAAAAAGCATAAATCACAGACTAGCTCTGGTCCATAGCCTTCTACTGCTTCTACGATTCTGAATCGTAGAAGGCTATGGACCAGAGCTAATCACAGACATGCTTGGTTGTGTATTTAGAAGAACGTTGTGTGATTTGTGGTGCACATTTGTTTACATTATATTAGCTGTGGCCATATTGAGTTGTCATGAATGTCTGGTTGTTCTGCTCTTGGTCTCATTGGAATATATTTCTATTAAAATAGAAATTGAGGGGGAAAATAGCGGATCTACAAGCTTTGTAGATTAGACAGTTTCACTATTGCAGATATAAGTTCTCATGTAGGATACAGTTGTTTCTTTTGGGCATGTTTTCATAGTAGTACCTGGATGGTGTTGTCATGGTTACCAACATGATGATGAGAGAGCGAGAGAGAGAGAGAGAGGGAGGGGGAGAGAGAGAGAGAGACAGACAGAGAGAGAGACTGAGAGAGAGAGACTGAGAGAGAGAGAGAGAGGGGGGGGGGGGAGAGGGGGGGGGGAGAGAGAGGGAGAGAGGGGAGAGAGAGAGAGAGAGAGACTGAGAGAGAGACTGAGAGAGAGACTGAGAGAGAGAGAGAGAGGGGGAGAGGGAGAGGGGGAGAGGGAGAGAGAGAGAGAGAGAGAGAGACAGAGACAGAGAGAGAGAGAGAGATTTGATATTGTTTTCTGTTGTATTATAATTGTTTCTGTTTTTGCTGCATTTGATGCTTTCAATGCTGTAGTTCTACCAGTGTTGATTTTCACAGATTGTTTTTATTTATTTGGTTTTACGGCGGTGGTGGCTCGGGGGTAGAGTTTCCGGATGGTAACCGCAAGGTCACCAGTTCGAACCCGGGCTCCCTTACCCCCTTTTTGAAACTAGCTCCTTGCCACTCGCCCTAAACACTTCCACTTGGTTTGAGCATACATATATAAATCATAGAGACGGCACTGGATGGGAGGGGAATCCCAGTGCCGTCTCTATGCTTTATATATCTATGCTAAAACCAAGTGGAAGTGTGTAGGGCGAGTGGCAAGGAGCTAGTTTCAAAAAGGGCCTGCAGAGTTAGTGTCGAAGTGTCCTTGAGCAAGACACTGAACCCCTAATTGCTCCTGATGTGCTGGTTGGTGCCTTGCATGGTTTCCTCTGCCATCGGTGTGTGAATGGGTGAATGAAATGCACAATCTATGTAAAGCGCCTTGGATAAAGGCGCTATATAAATGCACCATTTACTCATATAGCCTTTTGAATAAAACTTGTTTTAGTCATATTTTAGTCAACTCAAATGTTTTTTTTTTAGTCAACTAAATAATCTAATTATCATAAGATATTTGACATCCAAAATACATTTTGGCAGGCCTTGGTGGTGTCGTAATGCCTGATTATGCACTTGGTTGCATGCTGAAAATAGCCGATCTACAAGCTCAGTGTGAGCTTGTAGATGTGAAAAAAGGCAATGCTGGTGAACTGTACAGGGCATGGCAGATGTCTTCGTGATGCTACAAGCTCATTGTGAGCTTGTAGATCTGCTAGTTTCAGCAGATTGCAGAATTATGCGGAATGTCCCATTTCACAATGCATACAAATCATTTGAAAATAGCAGATCTACAAGATCACAATGCATTGCAAAGTGACACATTGTGAGCTTGTAGATCTGCTAGTTTCAGCAGAATTATGCAGAATGTCCGTTTCACAATGCTCTGGGACAGTGGTGGAAAGTAACTAGATACATTTACTTGTATTACTTAAGCTCACCACTCCTGAATGAAGTGTCTGGTGCTGGGACTCTGGTGCAACGCACAGGTCCTGGGCCTGGTGAGAGCAGGAGTGGACCTGGTGAGGCGTATAGGGGCCCGGACAGGAGACAACCCACAGAGCCTAGTCCTTCCATGCACCAGAAGCGTCCCTCCCAGCCCTGGCAGAGTAGTTCCGGAGTGGTTCCAACGGATTGTGTGGCCCTGGTTTTGCCCTAGTGGGACGTAAGTCGGGACTTGATCACCCCGGCTGGGTAACCCAAGTGAGGGGTATGATGTTCGAGAGGATACGTCCCAGGTGCATCCATGCAATGTTTTTTTGTTATAAGTACTGTACTTAATTACAATGTTGAGGTGTTTTTTTGTTTGTTGAGTATTTCCAATTTCCTATTAGAACATAGTTCAGATGTTGGAGAGGAGCTCATCAATGTCAAATGTTTCCATCGATAAATCTAAATAAATCTAAACGGAGGAGAGTGTAAATGTGTCAGCTGCAGTACATCTGCTCAATGCACCTCCAACACTATATTTAGAGTTATAATTCCACCCTGGTATACTCACCTAAACACCCTGTAAACAAATACTAGGAGACTTGTAGCATTTATATATTTAAGACTTGAATTATTTACTATTTACATTTAGAGGCCAATATTGTACCATCATTACAGTATACAATATAGTAACTTCCTCCACTGGTGATGTCATCATCACTGTGTAATTCTGTACGGCTGCCTTTTCAGAACTTCTCATTTGAAGTCATTTACATATAATTATATTTAAACAGCGACTGGTATTGTCCAGATATGGACTAGTATGTAAATATCTGACGTTGTTCCTTATCTGTTGACCTACATTTAAAGAAGTCCAAACTCAGGGATGTTTATTATTCAACTGCACATCCTGTACATTAATGTAGTTACTAAAGTGAACTCTTTATCATATGAGGTACAGCAGTTTATATCAACTCCCTGGTGTCACAAACACAACATTGATGTGATCAATTCTACATGTTGAAATGTAACAGTAATTTACAGTAATTAGAGTTCATGTACTGTTTTATCCATAACATTCACTGTTTTAAAGGACCACTTCACCACTTTTCAACCTATCTTCATATAATTGGTCCTCAATCATGATAAAATGGCACAATGTCTTTCTACTCAGTCTAGGCTGTGGACAGTTCAGAAACCCGTCCACCAGTGACATCATCGATGGGGAATCCAAGCTAATATATACTGCAGGCTTTCTAGTCCTGAAAAGTTGCAATGCGAAAATGGAAGCCATCGTTCTCACGGTAATACAACTCCAAACATTTTTGTAAAGAAATCTTATTAAAAATAAATCCGCCTAACGATGATTTCACTGGTGGACGGGTTTCTGAACTGCCCACATCCCTCCTATGAGACACAGACTGGGTTCTGAACTGCCCACAGCCCTCCTATGAGACACAGACTGGTTTCTGAACTGCCCACAGCCTTCCTATGAGACAGACTGGTTTCTGAACTGCCCACAGCCCTCCTATGAGACACAGACTGGTTTCTGAACTGCCCACAGCCCTCCTATGAGACAGACAGGTTTTTGAACTGCCCACAGCCCTCCTATGAGACACAGACTGGTTTTTGAACTGCCCACAGCCCTCCTATGAGACACAGACTGAGTAGGAAAAAATGGTGCAATTTTATCATGATCATTAGTGAGGACCAATTATATGAAGATAGGTTGAAAAGTGGTGAAGTGGTCCTTTAAGCTCTGTCCACACGTACAAGGGCATTTACAAATAAACATAGCTGTGTGTGTGTGTGTGTGTGTGTGTGTGTGTGTGTGTGTGTGTAGGGGGGGGGGGTTCATCCACGCAAACCAGTTTTGACGAAAAATCGACTACCTTTTTCCACTGACAAACTAAATGGAAACTAAATAAAAACTATATGATGACTAAAACTAAGACTAAATATACTGACTGAAATAAAATGTTAGGAAGGGACTAGTGGACAAGAGATCCAGTATAAGTCCTTTTACAATTAGTTGCATGCTGAAAATAGACGATCTACAAGCTCAGAGGTTGTGGGCTTGTAGATCGGCTATTTTCAGCAAGTTATGCCGTCATTACGACGGCATCAAGGCCTGCCAAAATACATTTTGTTCGACTAAATCAACTGTAGATCTAGTCGACTAAAATCTTATATTTAGTCGACTAAAACTAGACTAACACATTACTAAATGTGCGACTAAAATGTGACTAAAACTACATGAAAACTATTCAAGAGACTATGACTAAAACTAAAATCAAAATTTGCTGTCAAAAACAACACTGACGGAAACACATTTCTGGCCATCTTTGAGAATCTTTGAGAATTATTAGTGAGGACCTATTATATGAAGATAGGTTGAAAAGTGGTGAAGTGGTCCTTTAACTGTAACAAACTGATTTGGACCAAACCCAGTTTCATCACAAACACTTTATTGATCTATCTGTCTGTGGTGTTAAAATGGAACAGATGGCTGTTATTCATTGATTACATGTTACATTACATAGTCTCCCCTTTATCTGAATAATGGAAATATGAATTATCCTCTTGAACCCCAGCATGACTATTATGGGGGGAACATTTCCCAAAATAGCAGATCTACAAGCTCATTGTCTATTTGAAACCCCCCACCCTCACCCCCCCACAGGCGGGTGGTAGCTCCAGGACCACAAAGGGTTAATCAGGTGCTGCACATACACAACTATTACTAGTTAATGCATAACTCTAGAAAACTATTTCACAAATCCAATAGGCTGTTACCCCACATGTACGGTCGTCCCATTCTCCATTATAAAACACAGCACAGTCTTGTCCTTCCCCACGGTCATTAGGCTGACCAGGCTTCCAGTACCTGTAGAAGGAGAAACATTAATACATTACAATACCTTCACAACAAGGATTTCATCTGAATGTTTAGTTTTTTTTAATCATGACTTCAAATTATATTACATTATATATTTACGTACAAATTAACTGGACAATGAAATAGACAACGGATACAGAGTAACTGTTGTATTATAGCCTTTGATTCCATTTAGAAATAAATATAAAGAGGAAATAATGTGAAATGTAGTTTGCTGAAAATAAATGTAGTTAAAATGTTTTCTTTAACCCATTCTGGGCGGGAACCCCTCTTGGGGTTCTGTAATACTGTATGTACAGTATTACAGTGAAAAATGTGATGCTGCTATATAATTATTTTAAGTTTCTCAGAAAACTTAGGTCAGTATTTAGAAGGTGTTTATAGAATCGGCCTCAGTAGAATAATGAAGGTAAAGTCTTACGTTGTGGTCAGTGGTGTTCCATCCACCCACTTCCACACTTGTTCTGTCTCTCTGTCGGTCAGTCCAAACCACACAACATTGTCTCTGCCAACGAGTCCGTCAACAAAGTCCTGGACAGACAAGCAGCTGGTTACTGAAGTACAATCTGTACAATACTAGATGTGTGTCTCAACTAGATGGAGTAGGTTACAGCACACACACACATACACACACACACACACACACACACACACACACACATTTTAATCATTTATTTATGTCCACATAAGAGATACAATACAAGGACACAAATATTTACAAGGTGCTGTACAGAGTGCAATCAGCAAATCCCGGACAAATACCCACACACCCTTCAGGGGTACAAGTAACAGCCTCTTCGCCATATTTGGCGGCAACCGATAGTAGAAGAGATTGCACAGAATTTCGCGAGCCGTTTGGCTGCTTTTTTTGGCATCCCAAGTTGTTGGAAGCCTCTTACAACCAGACTGTGTACGTGTCCTAGGCTGCCGAAAATAAACACAAGTAGATTGCACAACAGTCCTGTCAAAACTTGACTATTGTAACTCTCTCCTTACTGGCCTACCGGCATGTGCACTGAAGCCTCTCCAACTGATCCAAAATGCCGCAGCTCGCTTGGTCTTCAACCAGCCAAAATTCTCACATGTCTCCCCCCTGCTCCGCTCCCTGCACTGGCTCCCGGTCGCTGCCCGCACAGAATACAAAACTCTGATGTTGGCATTTAAAGCAACCAAAGGTATGGCTCCCCCATATCTTGCCAGCATGATTGAACCCTACAAACCCTCCCGCGCACTCAGATCAGCCAACGCAGGGAAGCTGGAAGTACCCTCACTAAAAACGCCGGGACAACGCTCCACACGTCCCAAACTCTTCTCCCTTCTGGCCCCAAAACTGTGGAATGCACTTCCCGTTGCAATCAGAACTGCAGCATCACTCCCGATCTTCCGCCGTAGTCTGAAAACCCACCTTTTCAGACTCCATCATGGCCCATAGCACTTACCCTACCCCCCTTAGACAGCACTTCTTAGACTTATATAGCATTTGAAACAGACTTATAGCATGTCATGTAGACAGCACAATAAGTGCATTGTATGTAGTCATAGCACTTCATAGTATATATGTACAGCATAGTATAGCATATATGTATAGTTTATATGTATAGTGTCATTATAGAGATATGTTCTAGTTATAGTTTATATGTATAGTGTCATTATAGAGATATGTTCTAGTCACGTTCTTAGCTTACGCATGTTTCGCGATAAATGCATTTTACATATGTGATGTATTCCCATGCTTTTTGTTCTTGCTTAATGTAAATCGCTCTGGATTAAGAGCGTCTGCTAAATGCCTAAATTGTAAATTGCACCTATAGCGTAGTTCAATGATGGTCTGGAGGAGCGGCTGGTACTTAATGACTTTGGTCATAAAGGCTTCCTCTAAGCTAGAATCAAAGGTGCAGGCCATTTCAAGAATGAAAACTGATCTGTTCTCTTCATTGACCACAACAACATCTGGTGTGTTAGCAGATAGATGTGCAAAAAAATCTGTATTTTCAGTACAGAGTTGAAACATGGAAGTTTTGACACAGGAATGTTTGTACATTCTCACAGACAGTGCAAAATGTTTAGATATGTCCTTTGTTATGAGATGGCGTGCTATGTAAAGCCCTTTATAGGCATAACAGCCATTCAGAATGTGTGACATGATTTCTGTAACAAGCCCTGTGGTGTGATGCAAGCAATGAGGTGCATGGGTGGAGGGAAACCAGAGGGAAAGGTTGAGTCTGGTGGGAAGGATCTGTAGTCTGGCTTTTACTGTAAAGGTGATAATGTCCTCATTGAGAGCTGTGTTCCTTATAAATGAATGGGAAACAGAATGGTCAGCATGGGGAAGGCAAGCCAGTTTCCCCTGGAGTTTGAGTCCAGTCCAGTGTTGTTGTTGCCGATGTTGGAACATATCCAACAGGGTCCGCCGGGCACCCTTAGGTGTCAACAGGTGGGTGTGTCCGCTGTAGGTCACTGTTGCTCTAACAGAGGTGAGAGGGTCAGTTATTATGTCCTCAGAGACCTCCACAGCCTCAGGGTCAGGCTGTGCCCACTCCAGGGACACACCGGCTTGGACGCAGAGGTCGTTCAAATCCGTCCAATCCGATGAGACTCCGAAGCCTGGGGAGCGAGTGTCCAGTTTCCCACTAGGTTTCCTTTTGAACCCAAGGAAGTGGGGCGGTGGCTCCCTGGCTAAAGGGACCTTGAGTCTCCTCAAATCGAGGAACAGGGAAGATCTAGCTAGCTCCCTAACATCTCTATCATCATTATTCAGCATGCTCAATAGATGTGATATGCGCATGCTGATATAAATCCATGACACATTCGGTACACCCAGCCCCCCCCCCCCCCACTGAGGATGGTGAATAATATCACGGGTGCTGTGTGTGTTCAGGGCAAACCACTTGCGTACTAAGCTCACTGTTTTATTGTTCATTTCGCTTAGCACCTTCTGCTGGAGGTGAACATTGGAGAAGAAGTGTTGGACTTTAGACGGTGCTATTGGTCTAATGGCCTCTAGCTTCATGGTTAAAGGTAGAGAGCATCTGTCAATAAGGTCCAACCTAGATGTGAACTCGGACAAGATGATGTTAACTTGTTCCTTCCATTCACCTGCAATGTTAAACTTATGCCCTAGATAGGAGTAGTATGTCTCATGAAGGGAGAACACACGTATGGGTTTGGTGGCTATTCTGAAGTCAGGGCATGTGTCGTGTTAGAGTGGTACCACCTATTTCCTCCGCTCCTTCTCTCATACAGTACAGCACATTTCATGTCTTTAACTTCCAGGCCTGACCATTCCAGAAATTAATCTGTCCTGGCGAGCATGTTTTTGATTACTTTCTCTTCCCTGGAAGCCAACTGGACATCATCTGCGTAGCCCTGTACTGGGTTAGGTGGAATCACACTGTGGGAGGGGGCACACAGACATAACCACTTTAACCACTGGTTGAGGGCAATTATAAAATTAACTGCGCTCCAAGGGCAGCCAGTCTTAATCCCTATCTTTAGAGGTATAGGTGGAGTTCGCTGTTTTCCACAGATAACCTGGATGGAAGACTCGAAGTAAATATCTTTCACTACGTCGATGTACACTTGAGGTAATTTTATTTCCTCAAGTGACCTGATCATGACATCATGTGAAAGGGTCCCAAATGCGTCTCTAAAATCAAGAAAGACTGAGTACAGTCTACATGACTCGTGCTTGAAATCACCAACCCCTGTTTTAAGGCAAAACACATGCTCGTTCATACCCTGCCCTATATATGCTTTTTGTTTGCAAGACACACACACACACACACACACACACACACACACACACTCTTACCTGTTCTTCTCTACTGTTGATGACCATCAGATCGGCTCGTTGGTTCTGACAGTATTCTCTACTTTTCTGCCATGTTTTCGTTTCAGTAGACATGTAGTAACAGCTGTCTCCAAACTTCGTCCATCCAACGGGACACTGGTCTAAAAACATCAAACAGGACATTTACTGATGGATTTTCAATGTACTGATAATCAATTCTAACACATACAGTTGTAATAATAATAGTAGGCCTAGTCAGAGATGGAGTGGAGGGTAAAACTATTCACTTATTATATCAATGGTGTTTTCTACTATTTAGCCTCAGTGATGTACCCGAACGCGTTCTTTGAACGATTGTTCACGAACGCGTTCCTATTTCGGCTGAACGTGAACTGAACGTACTGTATTTCTGCCTGATGAACGTCATTGTGAACACGTTCATTTCTGGCGTGTGTGAACGTCACTTTCTCACGTTCAACTTCGTTCAAAAGTGAGTGAGCCTTCCAGGCGAAACCCCAGCTAAACCACACCCTAACCACTCCTTAATATCTAGCGGAAAACCCACCAATAAGCCCTTATCCAACACAAATTAACTAATCTTTCTCAAGCCGCACAATTTCACTGGAGCGCGCAGCGTGCATATGCACGCAGACAGCAGACACATACAGTCCTACATGTCCCGACCCAAACACTGAGGAGGTAAAGTAAACGTGTTTATAATGTGCCACGGAAAATAGATTCCAATTGCTTGTTATTTTTGCGGTATGTCGTACGTGTCCAACTGTCCATACATAATCGCCTCGTTCGGCCAACAAAATATATCTCCCTCCCTCCACAGAAGCACAGTGATGCCTGATTTATTCTTCGTCGTACACGTGTTCCATGCTGAAAATAGTTGATCTACAACTATTTTGTAGGCTGTGGCTGTGAGGCTGTGAGCTTGCAGGCTGTAAGAACTGAGACCCTTCACAATAAAAGCATGTAGCTTTCACAAGTTGGCCCATAATAAAGACAAGGAAAAGGATCAATCCTTAAATTCGGTGGCATTTCACATTGCAAAGAGCTATTTCTTTCCCAAAATGTAAAAAAGAAATCACACCCGTGTGAACTGAGTGGTGCAACCACCGGCACACGGTAACTCTGTCATTTCTCAACCGTTTCGGACGCGGGGCGGCTTCTATATGGCTATGGGCTGTGGCAATAATAAAAAAAATAAAGAAAAAAGAACTAAAATAGTTCATTTTTTGGAACCATGAACTTTAGTTCAAAATGTTGAATTAGGAACTATGAACAGAACTAGTTCCTTTTTAAATTTCTGAACTGTGAACTGAACTAGTTCATAAATGAACTTTCCCAACACTGTTTAGCCTATCCTCAAGTATACCTTTCTGGTATTTCAGTGAAGTATTTCAATGTTTATAATACTGTATACTACTACTACTACTACTACTACTCTTAGAGGAGAGTATATAATAAGATTTGTTAAGATTTGTGTATCAGCAGTAGTGATGGGTTTACTCAGATTTTCTACCTCTAAATCCCTGGTAATGATTACAATATCAATAATACACAATTTAATATTTATTCAAAATCGTGTGTTTAACTTCTCTCTCCTGCTGTCTTACATTTCAGCTTCTTTACTTCACTTTTCAGTTGGGTCATCTCAGCCTTCAGTTGGGTCATCTCCAGGGTCAATGCTGCAATGTAGTACCAAAAGTAGAAAAGACGCAGTACAGTAGTAAATGTACTTAGTTACTTTACACCAATGACAGTGGTGAGATGATGAAACATTTGAGACACATTCCACGTTGAAGTAAAATCTGATTAGACATTTTGATATAGGCCTACATTTTATCAGACACTGCCATATAAACTCATTGTAACTTCAAACTCCATTTTAACCATGTTAGAGTTACTGAAGTGAAAACACGTCTCTGCTTCTGGTAACTGTCCCTCTCAAGCTACATTCAAACCTGCATAGTTCGAGCAGCGCGATTACATACAAAGTCAATGAAGCGAACGGCTGTGCCCCTCACTTCACACATGTGTGATTTTATTTACACATTTACACTCTTTTCCTGCGCGACCAAAGTGAAGCGATTGAAGCGACTGGAAACCAATGTATATCCTAGGGTCTGAATGCACCTTTTTTAAACATATTTTTTTAACATAAGTCCTAGTAGTACAAAGTACTAGTAGTAAGGTTGAAATCTCTTTTTTGCAAGTAGAAATATATCCGGGTCTTACAGGGTTAATGAATGTTAGACTCATTGGAAACAAATGTATATCTTCAGGTCTGAATGCACCTTAATGAATGTTAGACTCATTGGAAAGACACGTCCCTGCTTCTGGTGCCGTGTTTTTTCAATTACTGTTTTCATTTAATTTTCAATTTTCAATTACCTCTGAGACGTAAACATACTGACCTGCATGCTGTCCTTCCAGTTGGCTCTTAAACCTCTGGAACTCCCCGCGGATGTCATCGGCCTTAGCCAGACAGAACAGCAGAAGCAGCAAAGCAGTCTTCATGGTGAAGTCCAGACTGTGAGGCTAACATGCATGACAGCCTGTATTTAGTGGAGGTTTAGACACTGAATATTGATCGGTTCGTTCAGGGGGGGAGTGACAGCTATATTGTATTCCTGTTTGCTGTTTCTCATTGGATGGAGGCGTGGAGAAGCATGTTTAGATAAGAGAGAGAGAGAGAGAGAGAGAGAGGGAGAGAGGGGGAGCGAGGGAGAGGGAGAGGGGGAGGAGTAAGGTATGTGTTCCTAAGGCTGCATGACAGTGGTTCTCAAAGTGGGGTCTGCGGACCCCCAGGGGTCCTCGAGGGTCCTCAGCAAAACGAGGAACAATTTAAACCTATGTTATTTGGTTCATTACAAGCTGAGCTGAACATTTAAAAATAGATGCGTAATTGTGAAGAATTTAGAATAATGGGCCCGATTCACTAAGCAACTTATGCTCATATTTTGAACGTACCGTGATTTCCAACAGTTTCTACAGTTTCTACTTCACGTGATTATTCATCTTTTTTGGGGGGGGATGGAGGGGGGAGGGGGCGTGACCTTGGCCGTAGGCCAGGCACCACTGTAGAGGCTCCAACGCATAATATCTGGGTGGGGCATGCATTTCCAACTTGCATAGTTCCAAGTAGGCCCACCCAGATATTATGCCTGTGTCCCTTTTATGCCCATATATGTAGTTCTTTGTCAGGCATGCCCTTCACTGTTTTGCAATAACACTGAATATTTTGTAATGATGTTGACAGTGTGTAAACACGTTGGTGTTCTCAGGGGCTGATAACTCAGCCCCTCTCAGGGGCTGCTCCATGTAGCTCAAAGGTTCACTCAATATTTAATTTGAACAGCAGAAAGAGACCTTCAGTGTTTCCCCCCAAACACACACACACACGTTTGTGTGTGTGTGTGTGCGTGTGTGCGCGCGTGCACGTGTGTGCGTGCGTGCATGCGTGCGTGTGTGCGTAAATAACCACTTATTTTTTCACACACTTTTCACGTGGCCACCTAGCCATAGCGAGGCCCATCTAGAATCACATTTCTGGCTGCGCCACTGATGCACGCACGCACGTTTGTATTGATATACATGGGGACATCAACATATACATGGGGACATGGGGACACGTTTGTATTGATATACACGTTTGTATTGATATACATGTTTGTATTGATATACATGGGGACATCAACATAACGTTTGTATTGATATACACGTTTGTATTGATATACACGTTTGTATTGATATACACGTTTGTATTGATATACACGTTTGTATTGATATACACGTTTGTATTGATATACATGTTTGTATTGATATACATGTTTGTATTGATATACACGTTTGTATTGATATACATGTTTGTATTGATATACATGTTTGTATTGATATACACGTTTGTATTGATATACATGGGGACATCACGTTTGTATTGATATACATGTTTGTATTGATATACATGTTTGTATTGATATACATGGGGACATCACGTTTGTATTGATATACATGTTTGTATTGATATACATGGGGACATGCACGTTTGTATTGATATACATGTTTGTATTGATATACATGTTTGTATTGATATACATGGGGACATCAACATTGGGGACATCAACATTTGTCATATACTGTACGTATTTTGCCATATTTAACTGTAAGCCTAAACCAAAACAATTGCAGATGTACAAGCTCACAACGAGTCACACTGCGACACAGGTTGAGCTTATAGATCAGCTATTTGTTGGTGGATGACACTGTTATGCAACTAAGTATAATCATGTTTACTCTAATTTCAAATCTAACCTCTAAATGTGACTCATTTCTTTAGGACTGTCAATCTGTCATTGTGGATTTTCTTTTTCTTGTTCATGAAAGCAGGGAATCATAGCTACAAATTGACACATTGGTTATTCAGGTTCTGAATATATGGCTTATAGAGTAATGTCTTGCAGAGATACAGGGAGTTGAGAAATCAGGCCTGAAGGTTCACTTCATGTGATCTGTGGCGTTTTAACACCTATCCCAGGATGCATTGTTGAAAGGTCAGTAGAATTGTTAACTCTTTCAGAGTTTCAAGGATTTCTATATAGTAGGTAGACTTCTCTATGGCATAATCCCGTTTTTGAATGATTTATTGAAAATTCTCTGTTGTGAATGTGTGACAACGAAAGACCTTCAGAGAAAGCTTGACTTGTCTGCTTCCAGGAAAAAAATAACTGAGTTGATAAAATGTTTAGTTTTTGTGTTGGAAGCCATTTAAAAGAGCCTGCATTTACACTGGGTAGTGTTTCTAGGACAACAAAAAAAGTTATGCCCGGTTGAAGTTTTATTTTCTAAATAACTTTTTTTCTGCTGGGCGTACATAGCCATGCAATATCTCATTTTAAAGGGTGAGTTGTCTAGTTCAATTAAAATAAAATAAAAAGTTTCTCACATGTACCACTGTAGATATTTTGCCATCTATAAATAGCATGGTCAGTCATGATCAATCTGACCTATCCAGCTAAAAGTCCCCATAGCTCTGAATTGGTACATCATCTACACTAATTTCTTTTTTGGGGTAAAATTAGACATTCTAACGCACATTTTGATATATACCATATTTACATAGTCTTACCAGTACCTTGTCTATTCATGCATGTATCTCAAAAACCTATTATGAAGAAACAGTTTTGATAAAAAACACATCCAAGGACATGAAACGAATCGCGATCGATCGTCGGCGCTTCGTCATCCGACGGGGACGGGGACGGGGACGGGGGGGTGCGAGGCGAGCAGTGACGCACAATGAATTACGCCAGGGCTCCACCGGACGTCTCCGTCGCGTGCGTCAAAAAACGCACCGGTTCAATTTCAATGCACGCGTTAATGTCACGTAACGCGGGCAGTGGAGCCACCCTTCATTGATTAAAAAGGGAACATTCCCTGACGGTGACGCGACGCTGACGCGCCCGGTGGAGCCCCATAAAACAACGATATAGCAGAGAGAAACGCATGCTTGGATTGGTCTCAATTATTTTATTTAACAATAAGCAACAATTGTTGCTTTCACCCAATCCGCCCAATTGTAGCAGCTTTTTGTAGGCTTACAATAAAACATCCGACCGTAACAAGTCAACATTAAATAAAACTGCCTGACACAGGCATTACCTCTCAAATACAAAATATATAATCCAAAGCAGCACAGCACACACACGACGAACGGAATATTGCATTCATAACTGAAATAAACTCAGATGCTTCGTGGAAACAGCACACGCAAGTGTAAAGGAAAGGCATTTTCCTTATCTTGCCGTAAAATTAACTGAAATAAAGCGTCATTTAATCGAGGCTTTATGACGAGTGCTTGCTGCGAGGCGCACGCAATCAGAGCTGCCTGGGAGAAATGCGAGGCCCTGTGCTTTAATAATTAATTCATTAATATCCAAAACTATACAAAAATGATCACATTTCTATCTATAAGGACAAACCTTATTAGAAAAAAGATTAATAGCATATGAAAGCCTTTTGAAATGTGTAGGCCTGTAGGTTACTGAATTGCAGGTGCTGCCAAATAAGTATAATTACTAGGCTACCAAATGCCAGTCAGTTGCGCAAATATAGGTCAGATCAATTACCAGAGCGGAGCAGCTTCTCACACGACCAGCTCTTCTTAAAGTTTACTTAGCCTACTTTAATAATATGACATAGTGTTGGATCTCCATCCTCCAGACAAACAAACCTTGGATTATAATTGGATTATGCCTATAATTCTTCTTTCTTCAAACCAGCACGAGCCACAAGGTAAGAAACTATATAATGATTCACTGTTCGCACAGCACCCAGGCAGGTCGCGTCGCATTCCCATCAAAGTAGCACACTAACTTTGTGATCAACCTTAATTTGCTTATTTTATTTGTAAAAAGCAACACTGTATTAAGACATGGCAGTATAATATTGGTGCAAAATGGAAGAGAGAGAGAGAGAGAGAGAGAGAGAGAGAGAGAGAGAGAGAGAGAGAGAGAGAGAGAGAGAGAGAGAGAGAGAGAGAGAGAGAGAGAGAGAGAGAGAGAGAGAGAGAGAGAGAGAGAGAGAGAGAGAGAGAGAGAGAGAGAGAGAGAGAGAGAGAGAGAGAGACCGTTCCATTTCAACGAATAAAAAAATGCCGTCTCAGGTGCGACTCCGTTCGCACAACCTAAAAAGCGTCTCTGTCTCTGAGAGTGCAATATTATAGTTAGTTACCGTACTTATATTAGTGCAGAAAAGAGACAATAAATCCCGCTTTGGAGAAGATGCGTTCCGAATCCTAAGGGGTTGTAGTGGCAGGGAATCAGGGATGGATAGAATCATACACTTTTGATTTATTTTGGGCTGCAGGCTGCAGCTGTTCTTGTTGACTTCCTTGTTACCACGAGTGAGGGGGAGAGGGGAGGAGGCGTTGCGAGGTCTGCGAGGCGCCAGCATGCAGCTGGCTCGCGGACCAAATGGGGCCGGCTCGCGGACCAAAAGCGTCCGTTTTCTTTTTTTAATGACTATTCGATTTTTTATTTCAAGATCGATTCCCGTGCATATCGATCGATCGTCGATTAATCGATTTTTTGGGGTTACAGAGTAAATCACAGTTGAAACTTGCTTAGTCATATACAATAAACCTCAGAATAGTGTAAAAATAGCCATGACAGGTATCTCGGATTGGAAAAGTGCACTTTTATTATTTTACTACCAACATAATAAAATTATAATAAATATTACAGAAAATAAATAGGCCTACATACAAAACAGTTGTCCCCAAACTCCCCAGTGTCCCCAAACCACTGCATTCCAGTTGTTCTTGACGGTGTGTGTGTGTGTAGGCTAAATAATAATAATAAAAAAAAACTGCCCCCCTGAAATGAATGAATCCGGTTCAGTGTCGGAGAACTCCATCGCAGTCTTGACTCTTCGTCTTCATCATCATCCTCCTCCTCCTCATCTGATGTCAGTTCTAAATATTTAAAAAAAAAAAAAAAACATTTAGCTGTAGTCAGTCAGTGCACGCTACTATTACATGGTGTTTGTAGCTGGCTGCTAGTATCACGATAAAATAATAGGCGACGTTAGAATGACACCAATGAGTGCTCGCGGGTATAATATCCAGCACCATCGCGTCGCCACATTCCACTGGCTGTTGGCTAGTTGCTAGCAAACACTGCAGAAATGGTACTGGCTATTGGCCGGGGGGGGGGGACGTAGGCTATCTGACATCATCGTCATCATCATCATCACACGGTGACACACTAAACAATGTAAAATCATGATTGTATACAATACAATGAATGCAATTATCATGCAAGCTCATAACTCATGGGCAAAAGAAATCTACAAGCTCACAACGCGTCGCGCATGTGACCTGTTTGAGCTTGTAGATCATCATAACCAGCTAGTATCGTGATACTAGCTGGCTGCTAGTATCACGATAAAATAATAGGCAACGTTAGAATGACACCAATGAGTGCTCGCGGGTATAATATCCAGCACCATCGCGTCGCCACATTCCACTGGCTGTTGGCTAGTTGCTAGCAAACACTGCAGAAATGGTACTGGCTATTGGCCGGGGGGGGGGGGGGGACGGGGGACGTAGGCTATCTGACATCATCGTCATCATCATCATCACACGGTGACACACTAAACAATGTAAAATCATGATTGTATACAATACAATGAATGCGATTATCATGCAAGCTCGTATAACTCATGGACAAAATAAATCTACAAGCTCACAACGCGTCGCGCATGTGACCTGGTTGAGCTTGTAGATCATCATGTTTGTTCTCCGTCTTTGTAGACAGTAAAAGGTGCTGGCTAATGGCTGGAGAGGGGGTTAGTGTCGGTCGGTGCAGTACAAATGTATCGTAGCAGGCATGCAGCCATGCACGCATGGCAGTACAATTATTTTATATTGTAGCGTGCCATATAGGCGATCTGATCTGAAGAGTAATGTTCGCTTCTTTTATTTACTGTCTACAAATACGGAGAACAAACATGCATCGTTTACTGAAGCAACGCGTGGTTATGCGCGACGCGTTGTGAGCTTGTAGATTTCTTTTGTCCATGATTTCTGATCACTATAGAAGGGCATTTTCTACAATAAGATTACCTCAAAACATTCCGGGTTGATCGTCTTCTTTCAATGGTTTCTCGGTATGGCTCATCGGACGACGATGAGGAGACAATGAGTGGTAGTGGCCGGTCCCCGCTCCGGTTCTAAGCCCAGCCACCGGTCCCAGCGACCGGGCTGGTGGGGACTGGAGAAGGCGACTGGGACGCATATGGATCAATACTACTACCACAAAACTCGCTCAAATAAATATTACTGCTTTAAACTTTTTCTGCTAGAAAATCGCTCGGGCGAGACGACAAACGGGCTGAACACTGAAAACTCCCTCCGCCCCCACTGTTTACTGGGGGGTGGGATCAGCTTCCAATGGCAAAGCGTACACGTGTGTCACGTGACACGGGTTTTCTGGGAAATGTAGTTGATATTTATGCTCAATACTCTATACAGAGGTGCGGACCGAATTAATCTATTGGTATTAGTAAAAAAAGAGAACTACGGAAAATCACATACAAGTCAGACCGGACTAATGCATAACTCCATGTGTTTTCCAGTAGTAGTCTGTCTAAGGGTTAATCAAGAGACTGGAATAATAATGTTGTCAAGCAAAGTTTTATGAAATGCTTCCACTGCTCAGTTCATAAAAAGCTGTGGTACAGTAAAGGTCTCCACACACCAAGCTGTGGTACAGTAAAGGTCTCCACACACCAAGCTGTGGTACAGTAAAGGTCTCCACACACCAAGCTGTGGTACAGTAAAGGTCTCCACACACCAAGCTGTGGTACAGTAAAGGTCTCCACACACCGAGCTGTGGTACAGTAAAGGTCTCCACACACCAAGCTGTGGTACAGTAAAGGTCTCCACACACCGAGCTGTGGTACAGTAAAGGTCTCCACACACCAAGCTGTGGTACAGTAAAGGTCTCCACACACCAAGCTGTGGTACAGTAAAGGTCTCCACAAACCCAGCTGTGGTACAGTAAAGGTCTCCACACACCAAGCTGTGGTACAGTAAAGGTCTCCACACACCGAGCTGTGGTACAGTAAAGGTCTCCACACACCAAGCTGTGGTACAGTAAAGGTCCCCACACACCGAGCTGTGGTACAGTAAAGGTGTGGTACAGTAAAGCTGTGGTACAGTAAAGGTCTCCACACACCGAGCGCAAATTCGGTTTTCCGAAAAACGCGGCCGGTGTGCAACCACCTTAAGTATTTGATTAATCACAATCATCAACAGTCGATGTGTTTTGTCACATGCATTTACAGTACGGCTGTAACAATCCACCAGTAAGACGTTACAGTACGGCTGTAACAATCCACCAGTAAGACGCTACAGTACGGCTGTAACAATCCACCAGTAAGATGCCCTGAGGGTGAGAAGCATCCACCTGGGTGACGGTAGCCTCGGAAACCCAGACGTTGTTATTAACAGGGAGAAATAACAACACCCATACACACACACACAAACTCCTCTCTCTCTCTGTCGCTCTAATTCATTAGTCTCTTGTCGTGCAGCTGCATCTAGATTCTCCTGGCGGATCCTGCCGGGAGCTCCCTATGCCATAGAAAGCATAGCTGGGCCGCATTAAGTGAAGGTGGGGGCCCCATGTGGCCCCCGGGCCGCCAGTTGCCCATGTATGTTCTAGGTTGTATAGGACGGGTGTAGAACCTTTTTCAGAACTGAAAAACATCGCATGGATGCACCTGGGACGTATCCTCAGTGATGTATCCCAAGGTCCTCACCTGGGACGTATCCTCAGTGATGTATCCCAAGGTCCTCACCTGGTACGTATCCTCAGTGATGTATCCCTAGGTCCTCACCTGGTACGTATCCTCAGTGATGTATCCCTAGGTCCTCACCTGGTACGTATCCTCAGTGATGTATCCCAAGGTCCTCACCTGGGACGTATCCTCAGTGATGTATCCCAAGGTCCTCACCTGGGACGTATCATCAGTGATGTATCCCAAGGTCCTCACCTGGTACGTATCCTCAGTGATGTATCCCTAGGTCCTCACCTGGTACGTATCCTCAGTGATGTATCCCTAGGTCCTCACCTGGTACGTATCCTCAGTGATGTATCCCAAGGTCCTCACCTGGGACGTATCCTCAGTGATGTATCCCAAGGTCCTCACCTGGGACGTATCATCAGTGATGTATCCCAAGGTCCTCACCTGGGACGTATCCTCAGTGATGTATCCCAAGGTCCTCACCTGGGACGTATCCTCAATGATGTATCCCAAGGTCTTCACCTGGGACGTATCCTCAGTGATGTATCCCAAGGTCTTCACCTGGGACGTATCCTCAGTGATGTATCCCAAGGTCCTCACCTGGGACGTATCCTCAGTGATGTATCCCAAGGTCCTCACCTGGTACGTATCCTCAGTGATGTATCCCTAGGTCCTCACCTGGTACGTATCCTCAGTGATGTATCCCTAGGTCCTCACCTGGTACGTATCCTCAGTGATGTATCCCAAGGTCCTCACCTGGGACGTATCCTCAGTGATGTATCCCAAGGTCCTCACCTGGGACGTATTATCAGTGATGTATCCCAAGGTCCTCACCTGGTACGTATCCTCAGTGATGTATCCCTAGGTCCTCACCTGGTACGTATCCTCAGTGATGTATCCCTAGGTCCTCACCTGGTACGTATCCTCAGTGATGTATCCCAAGGTCCTCACCTGGGACGTATCCTCAGTGATGTATCCCAAGGTCCTCACCTGGGACGTATCATCAGTGATGTATCCCAAGGTCCTCACCTGGGACGTATCCTCAGTGATGTATCCCAAGGTCCTCACCTGGGACGTATCCTCAATGATGTATCTTAAGGTCTTCACCTGGGACGTATCCTCAGTGATGTATCCCAAGGTCTTCACCTGGGACGTATCCTCAGTGATGTATCCCAAGGTCCTCACCTGGGACGTATTCTCAATGATGTATACCAAGGTCTTCACCTGGGACGTATCCTCAGTGATGTATCCCAAGGTCATCACCTGGGACGTATCCTCAGTGATGTATCCCAAGGTCCTCACATGGGACGTATCCTCAATGATGTATCCCAAGGTCTTCACCTGGGACGTATCCTCAGTGATGTATCCCAAGGTCATCACCTGGGACGTATCCTCAGTGATGTATCCCAAGGTCTTCACCTGGGACGTATCCTCAGTGATGTATCCCAAGGTCCTCTGGGTTTCGGGTCTGACAACATCATACCCCTCACTCGGGTGACCCAGCCGGGTTGATCAAGTCCCGACTTACGTCCCAGTAGCTACCCTCGATCAGTCCCATTAGGGAAAAACCAGGGACACACAACCCGCTGCTCTAGAACTACTCTGCCTGTACTGGGCGGGCCATCGGGTCCTGGGTGGGTCCTGGGTGGGTACTGGGCGGGCCATCGGGTCCTGGGTGGGTACTGGGCGGGCCATCCGGCGCGTGGAGGGACTAGGCACTGTGGGTTGACTCCTGGCCGGGCACTTCCTACGCCTCACCAGGTCCACTCCTGCTCTCACCAGGTGCAGCCAGGACCTGTGCGTTGCACCAGATTCCCAGCACCAGACTCATCATTCGGGAGTGGTGGATTCTGCAGGCTCCACTGGCAGGGAAACGGTGGTGCCATAGGCTCCACTTGCAACTTGAATGGCCCTCCTAAAGGCCTCACAAGGGTTTTTTGGGCTTCCTCCTCACGGCGGACACAGGCTGGGGCGCTAACCCACACTGCTCACCCGGGTGCCGTCTACATTCCGGCTGTCAACCATCTCAGGTGGTCACCAGACTATTCCCGGTTATCACATTTTCAAAGGGGCCATATTAGCAAATATTAAAACAACCCAAGGGCCAACTACATAATTTAGCATCGGATTTAAACGATCTAACTATCATCATCAATATTTAATATCAATGGTCTTTTGTTAGGTGTATCTCAGCCTTTTTTTAGCCTAAAGGGCTTTGCAAACGGGGAGCGATAAAACGCGCCTATAGTTCATTTTCAATGAGACCTGCGTTTTTGCTCGGAGAAGTCGCGGTGCGACAACGCAAGCGTATTTACGTGAGCGCGGTCCCGTGAATTTGTTGCGCGCGTGCTCGTTACTCGCACACGCCCGCGACTCACCAGACCTGGATTCTGTTTAGCTTTTTTTTTACGCTTGCGTTGTTGCGCCCCTCTTCAACAGCCCCTCAGTCAAATCTTCTGGGCACAGGTCTCCACCAGGATAGGATAGGAGTGTGTGTGTGATGCTTGGCCTGTTGTAGCGCCACCATGAGGCTGATTTGAAAACTGTCAAGTGGCCTTTCTTCCAAAGCCTAGTGGGAATATGCATGCACAGTTTCACCACAATCGGACGCTGCGTTGAGTAGTTGTGGCGATTTGTACAAAACGGGTACAAAGCGGGCTACTCCTGAAAAGTTTAGAAGCCAATCGTAGCCAATGAGGGTGGATTATGAGAAATCAAACAAACCAGTCTTGATAACATGACTATGGAGAGCATGTGTACCGATTTGCGTGAAATTTGGATACAATCTGAAGGAGTAATATTAGAAAATGTGTTTTACATATGTCGGCCTCCTGGTGGCGCTATAAAGAGCATATGTGAAAAATTCCAGGCAAAGATTTTCCTTGGCCTCTAGGGAGTTGGCATACAAAGTTATCCACAGATCCGTGCAGTTAGAGGTAAAAACACTTTTCGGCCAGTTATAGCGCCACCATGAGGCTGAGTTGAAAATGTTCACGTGGCATTTCTTCCTCGGCCTAGTGGGAATGTGCGTTCACAATTTCACGGAAATCACACTATGTGTTGATGATTTGCAGCATTTTGTTTGAAACTGAGCACAGTACACCAACAGACAAAATCTGTTGGTGTACTGTCCAAAAACTTGTTTTGCACAAAGCGGCCTCCTGGTGGCGCTATAACAGGCCGTTCTGGAAATTTGGGGGCAGAGGTTCATCGTTGGCATCCAGGGAGTGTGTGTGCAAGATTTGGCATCGACCGGGTTAAGTAAGGTTATACAAGGTCTTTCTGACAGACCATTAACAAGATGACTGATATTATAACTATATATTTTGGAGGATTTCCAGTAAATGACATGTGAGGGTAAAGTTCATGTCCACCACTGTGCAGTCTAGAGCATACATGGGCAACTGGCAGCCCGGGGGCCACATGCGGCCCCCACCATCACTTAATGTGGCCCTCAGGTTAATATCAGAATAGTGATATAGTATTGATTTCAGCCGTTACAATTCCAAACATGCAAACATGACCCGCTTTTGTATGTCCAATGTGTTTGGATTTAGTTCATAACGTTAACATAACTATAACTAAATTAATTTTAAGTTAAATAAAAAGGTTATTTTTCAGGATTCCGATAAAAATAAATGGGCAATTTCTTTCAGGATTTCAATTCAAATATAGCAAAAATAGCCGATCTACAAGCTCAAACCGCGTCGCGATGCGACACGTTTTGAGCTTGTAGATCGGCTATTTTTGCTACGACAGTAATATCCAACGTGGCCCTCTGGAGTGAGTGTGGAAATATAGTGGCCCTCTGGAGTGAGTGTGGAAATATAGTGGCCCTCTGGAGTGAGTGTGTAAATATAGTGGCCCTCTGGAGTGAGTGTGTAAATATAGTGGCCCTCTGGAGTGAGTGTGTAAATATAGTGGCCCTCTGGAGTGAGTGTGGAAATATAGTGGCCCTCTGGAGTGAGTGTGGAAATATAGTGGCCCTCTGGAGTGAGTGTGGAAAGATAGTGGCCCTTTGGAGTGAGTGTGGAAATATAGTGGCCCTCTGGAGTGAGTGTGGAAATATAGTTGCCCTCTGGAGTGAGTGTGGAAATATAGTGGCCCTCTGGAGTGAGTGTGGAACTATAGTGGCCCTCTGGAGTGAGTGTGGAAATATAGTGGCCCTCTGGAGTGAGTGTGGAAATATAGTGGCCCTTTGGAGTGAGTGTGGAAATATAGTGGCCCTCTGGAGTGAGTGTGGAAATATAGTGGCCCTCTGGAGTGAGTGTGGAAATATAGTGGCCCTCTGGAGTGAGTGTGGAAATATAGTGGCCCTTTGGAGTGAGTGTGGAAATATAGTGGCCCTCTGGAGTGAGTGTGGAAATATAGTGGCCCTCTGGAGTGAGTGTGGAAATATAGTGGCCCTTTGGAGTGAGTGTGGAAATATAGTGGCCCTCTGGAGTGAGTGTGGAACTATAGTGGCCCTTTGGAGTGAGTGTGGAAATATAGTGGCCCTTTGGAGTGAGTGTGGAAATATAGTGGCCCTTTGGAGTGAGTGTGTAAATATAGTGGCCCTCTCCATCGTCAAAGTTGCCCACCCCTGGTCTAGAGGTTAGAATCCAACGCTGTGCAAACGGCACACTGGTGTTCAGGAGGAGGAAGCCGGATGGGGAGGAAGAATTTTGTCACTGCACATAATATCTCTGTCTGCACGTCACTGCATACTGTGGGTTCCACATAATATCTCTGTCTGCACGTCACTGCATACTGTGGGTTCCACATAATATCTCTGTCTGCACGTCACTGCATACTGTGGGTTCCACATAATATCTCTGTCTGCACGTCACTGCATACTGTGGGTTCCACATAATATCTCTGTCTGCACGTCACTGCATACTGTGGGTTCCACATAATATCTCTGTCTGCATAGTTTTACATTTTTGATTAATTCATTAATTAAGCTTAGATGTAGAACAATGGTTCTCAACCAGTGGTCCTTGAGGGGGTTCCACCGGGTCCCCAGCTAAATGATGGAGAGTTGGTAACCAAATGGACCCTTATAGATCTTTAAATCTTGAGGGTGTAAAATGAATTCATTTTCAGGGCAAGACTCCATTTGAAAAGATATGGCAGGGCTCTAGCAGTGATTCTTATCATTTTCAGTTTGACATGCATAGGATACTGACCCCCATTTAATGCCATTACATCTGGGAGTGGGACCTCAATTTATTATAACTTTTATTTATTTATTTTTATATTGTAAAATCAATGTCAACTTAACTCTGCGAGAGAGAGTACAAATGGAACCAAATGGACCTGTTATGGTCCATTTGGTTCCATTTGTGCCAAAAGCCCTTGAATATGATTAAGGATTACTGTCATTATGGTAATCTCACACTTCATATCGCATGCACCATACCTAACTTTCATTAACCCTTTTTTGTATTATTCCGGGGGCCACAAGATGGCGCCTCTATCACACTAAAACCACATCATGTTTTTATGATTTCCCTGATATGACAGCGATATGTTTCTGTAGTTTGTGGTCCAAAGTTATCCAAAATACAGGCCCCTGTTTTTTTCTTTTTTTGAGTGGTGCAACCACTCCAAGGAACAGCAATGTCTGTCCGTCCCTATGTCTGTATGTATGTTTAGGGTACCAACAGGTGCTAAAGTGGCGCTGTTGAGCTAGAAACAGAGAGAGAGTGTTGCACTATGAAAAGGAAGGGTTGTCCGCACACTGTGTCTCTGCTCCCAGGTAAAGGAAGGGTTGTCCACACACTGTGTCTCTGCTCCCAGGTAAAGGAAGGGTTGTCCACACACTGTGTGTCTGCTCCCAGGAAAACCATGGTTTTATTTAGGTACAACCTTTCGACCCTTACGGGTCTTCATCAGGTATGAGTACAAAACATCAAGCAGACGTATTATATACAACAGCATATGGGCAGGTCAACAAGGAACAAGCTCTATTGCAATGAAGGGAATCAAGCAAGACACGCCCACCGCATCTAATGATGTGGCTGCAATTAGCATAAAGGGCATACTCTGATTATATTAAAAATAGTGGCACTAGGGCCACCTCTTTAGAATAGGGAAGTGTAGTGGTGCAGACAAAATGAATAATAAGCTGCAAACCAGTAAAAACATTGCAAATAATAAAATAAATACTGCCTACAAGAGGAGACCATAATACAATAGCAACACAATAGTAAGGTACTGCAATTACAGTACAAAATAATGAGGACAGCATAAGGACAACACAAATGGCAAGATAAACAGTGTACACAAACAAAGTTAAAATAATGAAAAATAAAGAATTATCCCAGAAATGGTTTGACATCAAATTCCTCATTCAGCCCTTGAGGAGCCATAGTGTTGAGTAATAGTATTGTGGGGTCTCGCTAGCGACCCCCCGAGACGGTAAGTGCGTTGCCAGGGCAACCGAACACGCTGTCAGACAGAAGACGCCTCGGGCAGCTAGGCCCGCCCTCGGCCTCGTAGCAGGGCACGTCTACATCCCAAACCTCCTCCTCCGCCAGATTGAGATGACAGAACGACCACACCCAAATCAACAATCAGCCACAGCCGCAGTATAAGAAGAGGATCTCACTTCTTAGTCTGACAGCGGCTGGTTCACACGCTCGGAGGCACGCACAGAGAATATCGTCGGGGGGTAAGATACACACACGCTCCCTCCGCAGCCCATTCAACTATATGGCTCCATTTCTGCATGTGTTAACTGTCACTCTCATTCCACCCCAGGCTTTCAGGAACGGTCCAGGCAACGTCAGAGGGACGGAGGAAACGACCGGACTGTATGAATAAAAGGGCCCTGGGCAGTCGCTCATTTGGAGTGGCCGAGTTCAGCTCATCTATAGCTGTACGCTCTGGCTGAGCTGGACCCCTGACAACAGGGAGAGAGGGACTGCTAGCGATCAAGACGGATGACGTCACCCGAAGAAAGGGAACTCCTGTCAGACTAGCTCGCGCCTCCAGTGAGGAGAGCGCTCGAAAATAAGACTGTATAACTTCAATACAAAACCTAACACCCTATCCAGGCAGAGGAAACGCCTGAGGAACAGAGGCATTGTTTGTGTACTGAACCCCTGTGAAGGAGGCCTATGTGGGGTTTCTCCTGTATGATTTATCGTTTGCTCAAATAAACAGCCATTGAACTGCTGCACTTACCTGTCCTGCCTACTTCTTGATCACAGACATTCTACAGTTTATACATATAAAAAAGCTTCACGTTGAAGTAGGAGTCGATTGTGGTCACCACCGCGAGGGGGGTCTCTCCACCTTCTCTATACCCCAGTATCTTAAAGAGGAAATATTGTGACCCATTGTTTTAAAAAATGGGCTGCGACTGGATTGCGCTCGTCGCCACATCTGATACTACTCCTATGTTCACTGATACGTGTGCGAAGGGCTCATCCACACGCAAACCAGTGTTGATTTCGTCGACTAAAACTAAGACGAAAATGTTCGCCGACTACCTTTTTCCACTGGCGAAAACTAAATGGAAACTAAATAAAAACTAAGCTATGATGACTAAAACTAAGACTAAATATACTGACAATTTCGTCAACAAATAAAAACTAGACTAAAATGTTAGGAAGGGACTAGTGGACAAGAGATCCAGTATAAGTAATTTTACAATTAGTTTCATGCTGAAAATAGACGATCTACAAGCGAGAAAAAAGTGAGAAAAAAGTCATTATGACGGCATCACGGCCCACCTAAATACATTTTGTTCGACTAAATCAACTTTAGAGTTAGTTATATATTAGATTATAACACTATAAAACATTCCAGGTGACTAAAATGTGACTAAAACTACATGAAAACTATTCAAGAGACTATGACTAAAATTAAATTAGCTGTCAAAAACAACACATTTCTGGCCACTTTAAATTACTATCTTTGAGAATCTTTGAGAATTATTAGTGAGGACCTATTAAATGAAGATAGGTTGAAAAGTGGTGAAGTGGTCCTTTAACAAACTGATTTGGACCAAACCCAGTTTCATCACAAACACTTTATTGATCTATCTGTCTGTGGTGTTAAAATAAAACATGGCTGTTATTCATTGATTACATGTTACATTACATAGTCTCCCCTTTATCTGAATAATGGAAATATGAATTATCCTCTTGAACCCCAGCATGACTATTATGGGGGGAATATTTCCCAAAATAGCAGATCTACAAGCTCATTGTCTATTTGAAACCCCCAAACCTCACCCCCCCACAGGCGGGTGGTAGCTCCAGGCACCACAAAGGGTTAATCAGGTGCTGCAGATACACAACTATTACTAGTTAATGCATAACTCTAGAAAACTATTTCACAAATCCAATAGGCTACATGGATACATGTAGCGTCGCCCCATCCTTCCTTATAAAACACAGCACAGTCTTTTCCTTCCCCACTGTCATCAGGCTGACCAGGCAGCCAGTACCTGTAGAAGTAGAAACATTAATACATTACAATACCTTCACAACAAGGATTTCATCTGAATGTTTAGGTTTTTTTAATCATGACTTCAAATTATATTACATTATATATTTACGTACAAATTAACTGGACAATGAAATAGACAACGGATACAGAGTAACTGTTGTATTATAGCCTTTGATTCCATTTAGAAATAAATATGAAGAGGAAATAATGTGAAATGTAGTTTGCTGAAAATAAATGTAGTTAAAATGTTTTCTTTAACCCATTCTGGACGGGAACCCCTCTTGGGGTTCTGTACAGTATGTACAGTATTAAATAAATGTGATGCTACTATATACATTTGTTTTTCAGAAAACTTAGGTCAGTATTTAGAAGGCGTTTTTAGAATCGGCCTCAGTAGAATAATGAAGGTAAAGTCTTACGTTGTGGTCAGTGGTGTTCCATCCACCCACTTCCACACTCCTTCTGTCTCTCTGTCGGTCAATCCAAACCACACGCCTCCGCCAACGAGTCTGTCAACAAAGTCCTGGACAGACAAGCAGCTGGTTACTGAAGTACAATGTGTACAATACTAGATGTGTGTCTCAACTAGATGTACACTTAATACAGCACACACACACACACGCACACACACACACACACACACACACACACACACACACACACACACACACACACACACACACACACACACACACACACACACACACACACACACACACACACTGCACCTGCTTCTCTCTGCTCTTTATGGTCATCAGGTCAGATTGTCTGGCTGTACAGAATGCTCTGCTGTCCTCCCAGGTCTTCTTCTTCTCAGTAGAGTAGTAGTAACACACACCATCACCAAATGTAAATCCATGTGATTCTAACAACAAAATATAATGTTAGACACTGTTTCATGTGCTCAGATTAATGACAAATGATGAACAACATGATATAAGAATGTATAAAAACAGTGACGTCTCACTGACCACAAAGAATCCTCTTCAGTTCAGTCAGGTTGTTAAGTCTGGTCAGTGAAGAATATAATCTACAATCAAAGGCCCATACACAGACCTTAAATACTTAGACTAGAAAATACTCAGGCAAAAATACGGAGAAGTTCTGCAGACAGATAGATGGATGAAGAAGCACAGGCATTCAGATGAAGGTTCCGGAGTCCAGTTTTATTTGCAGAGTTCAATACAGCATCAGCCATGGGGACAGAGCCCCATGGATCCTTCAGCCTCTCGGCTTACAGACTAACACACACTAACTGTTTACAAGCATTTTCAGTAGACCTTATATAACTCAAAGACAGAGACATCAAAGGAAGAATGCAAAGGTGGTCCCAACCCCCCTGTACCAAATTGTCCCCATATATGGTCACCAGGAAGCCCAGTGCTAGGAGGCACAGTAGGTGTCCTGGCTTGCTATCAGCAGGCTGATCTATTAGCATACAAGGACCCCTACAGGGCCTGCAGCTGTGGGTCTCTCTCTCAGGGGAGACAAAGATCCGGGTTTACATTTTAGCTAAATCAGACTATATTAATGTGAATTATGGTTTTCCATATACATCATAACCTCCCTTTGAGACAATCATGTCTCATAAAAACGAATATGGAAACACAATTGACCCTCGTCCTCCCTTTGGCACTGACTGGAACATCAAGATGACACAAAGAAATCAAACAATTACAGTAGAATTAAAAATGGCTTACAAACTTCTAGGCATTCAAATCACATAACTTGTTACCAGTGTTCTCATTCCATTACAGTATTATCATCGGTGTGCTTATAGAACTCCCCTCTGTGTTCAATTTAATTTCAGGCTAAAACATTACATAGGAAATACAATGAATAAAAAATAAGTAAGTAAGTAAATAGTAAAAAATACATTCCAGCCCGAAAACCACAGTAAGAATCTCTCTTACACACTAACAACTTCTCTGTACTGTAATTAACTTCACTTTTAACCTTTACATAACTCAAAACATGATCATTGACATAAATGATAACCCGTAAACATATATCTGACACTTAAACACAATACACCGTCGCTGAATCCAACCCCTTTTGCTTCACTCCAAAGCACCCAATTATTGAATGCAAAGTGTGTTACGGTTCTTCAAACTTTACATCTGATGCTCTTAGCATCAGTTAATGTTAAGGATACATTTTACCATAGTCATCCATAAAATGATTCATTTTTGTTTAGTTAACTCATCTTTTTAGGACATGCAGAAATCATCTATAATTATTTCAACACTCTAGATTTCCCAAGGCTCGTACAAATAACAGCTGCGGCACTTTGTGATTCACACCCACGAAACAACATAAAAAACCAATGCGAGACCTGACCACCTCTTTGTGATTCACACCCACGAAACAACATAAAAAACCAATGCGAGACCTGACCACCTCTTTGTGATTCACACCCACGAAACAACATAAAAAACCAATGCGAGACCTGACCACCTCGTGCATGCTACTATTATTCACTTACGTTAAAATCCTAGAGTAATTTATATAACTTTAGAGTTTTCCCCACATGTCATAGCAGAAATACCTTCGTTGACTTTTCCCATTCACAAATTTATTCGAACAAAAATAAGAACTTTATGCACAATTAGGACGATTAACACTTATGCGTACGACAGGAGCGCTGTCTTTCGCCTGACAAAGAAACATCTAACTAATTTTACTCCGGTAAATATTTCTATTCAGCTCCAAATCTCCCTTAGGCATATTCATCCCATTAAGTCAACTTCCCTAATTAAATACTGACACATAAAATCAACATACATGCCCATTACTATGTTGAACTAGACAAACGTAGACATACATTTGGAATCAAATGGAACGATATCCATCTGATATAATAGAATCTTCTGTAACGTTTCTTCTCCTTTTGTCTCACCTTCGTCAGTGTCCATCAGTCAGCGCACACGGGCCAAACGAGCTTTGTGATGCAGTACACTTATGCACCGCATGGCGTAGGCCGCTCTGTTGTCGAGAGTTGCCCTTTGTCCCGTCCGGAAACTTTCATTCTGAATTCTGATCTGAATTCACTTTATCACCTCCTCCCTTTCAGTCATGACAATACAACATGACTAAAAAAACGAGAAAGCGAATCAGTGTCATCACAGGAGCCTATAGGCCTCTGCGAGGCAGAAACTCGCGACGTGCCGCGTTGCGAGCTTGTAGATCAGCCGCCTCTGTCGAGACGCGCCGAGAAGAGCCAATGAAGCGGCCATCGCCCCCCTTGGACCGCTGACCGCCGATGAACGCACACGGGCCGGGGCACCCTCCCCGCCGTCCAGCCGCTGTCCATCGCCGAGGCACGCACAATCGCCCTCCACCGCAGCCGCCGTGTAGAGTAGACTGTAGGCCGCCTCCCTTCGATCGCCGCTCGACGCCGACTGTAGTCAGAGGTGACGCTGAAGACGCCGACTGTAGTCCCTCCACCCTCCGTCCATCGCCGGGCAGGAACTGCAGCCGTGCATCGTCGCTCCTCAGTGCAGGCCATCCCTGTTGCGGCGGTGATCGCCGTGTTGAACCCCGTCGGTTCGACTGCAGCGCCGTCGTCGTTCTCCCCCGTTCAAAAAACAAATTGCCGACCGAAATATCTATTAGACTGAATTAAATTGTCCACTGGTTCTCTCGCCTGACGCAAAAATGCATCAACACGACCGAGCTCGGCACCACTTTGAAGAATATAATCTACAATCAAAGGCCCATACACAGACCTTAAATACTTAGACTAGAAAATACTCAGGCAAAAATACGGAGAAGTTCTGCAGACAGATAGATGGATGAAGAAGCACAGGCATTCAGATGAAGGTTCCGGAGTCCAGTTTTATTTGCAGAGTTCAATACAGCATCAGCCATGGGGACAGAGCCCCATGGATCCTTCAGCCTCTCGGCTTCCAGACTAACACACACTAACTGTTTACAAGCATTTTCAGTAGACCTTATATAACTCAAAGACAGAGACATCAAAGGAAGAATGCAAAGGTGGTCCCAACCCCCCTGTACCAAATTGTCCCCATATATGGTCACCAGGAAGCCCAGTGCTAGGAGGCACAGTAGGTGTCCTGGCTTGCTATCAGCAGGCTGATCTATTAGCATACAAGGACCCCTACAGGGCCTGCAGCTGTGGGTCTCTCTCTCAGGGGAGACAAAGATCCGGGTTTACATTTTAGCTAAATCAGACTATATTAATGTGAATTATGGTTTTCCATATACATCATCAGTAACTGGTCTCTCTGGTCAGTCATGTTGTTAAGTCTGGTCTCTAACTTGTCCAAATGGTCAGTCAGTTCGGTCAGGTTGTTAAGTCTGGTCTTACACTGGTCAGTCAGTTCGGTCAGGTTGTCATGTCTGTTCTGTAACTGATCCAAACTGGACTGCAGGATGTGTTTCTCTTTAATCAACGCTCCATCTGTAAGAAGGAGAATCAACAAACTGATGAGTTTTCCATCCAACGTTGTGCTGATAGTCATCTTCATCAGTGATACAGAGGACTCTAAGTTGGGGAGACATGTGACCTGGTGTGGAGAGCAGTCAACAACATGGCGGGTTGGGCGTCGACTGGTGACAGACATTTATAAAGGTCATAGGTCACACTCAGAGTAGCGAGAGTGAGTTTCCTCTTTTATTGGTTCTTGATGTCAATGTTGTGGCTATCCAGGGTGGAGGACCTGCAGCCAATGGTGAGGCAGGAGGGATCAGACTGAATATATTATCAGTGGGTGGATTCAATTATGACCAATCAAATGGAAATGGGAGTGTTATACAGTGAGACTCGCATGTTTCACTATATGTAAAAGTATCAATACTACAATATAAAAATACTCAAAGATTACTTGAGTAAAGGTATTGGCATCAATAATGTACTTCAAGTACCAAAAGTACTCAATATCCAGGACTGTCCCATTTCAAGTTTTCATAATGTATAGAAATATTTAGAAAATAGCTGATCTATATAAGCTCACGTGTGAGCTTGTGAAGTAATTTTAGTGGTGTAAAAGTACAGTATTTTTTGTCTGAGATGTAGCAGAGTAGAAAGTAAAGGTACATTTTTATACACTCCAGTAAAGTAATTGCATGGTGGAGAGTGCCTCTGCACCGACCGATGTGTTCGTCATGGACTGTGATGTTGCGCACAGTAAAACCTCAAGGATCCTACACTTTTATCACTGTATAATTACATTACGTACAGTGTTGTACTTAGCTACTAAACACACCTGTTGTTCACAGGTGTGGCAGTGGCTCAGGGTAGAATGGCTGGATGGTAACCGCAAGGTTGCCAGTTCGAACCCGGGCTCCCCCAGAGTTAACATGACACACCATTCTGTGTGCTCTTTATGGGCCCAAAACCACTGGCTCAACTCCAGTCCACTCCTCTGACAAGTGTCCTGCTCACTGACAAGAGTGACATCCTAGCACGCTGGGGAGAGCACTTCAGTGAGGTCTTAAACAGAGAGTCCTCAATTTCCGAAGAGGCAATTGCCACAATACCCCAGCTCGAACAGCTGCCGATCATAGCTGATCTGGCTCTCTCCACCAGTGCAGAGACAGTGAAAACACTCCAACAAACCACTTCTGGAAAGGCACCAGGAGGTGATGGGTTGCCCGCAGACATCTACAAGAATGGAGGCATGACACCTGGGCCTCACCAAGGCTTTTCACACAGTCAATCGTGAGGGCCTATATGGCAGATCCTTGGCCAGTTTGGCTGTCCAGGGACATTGATCTCTCTCATCGCGTCCTTTCATGACAGGATGCCAGCCAGAGTCCAAGAGAATGGTGATGCATCTGAGCCATTCCCAGTCAGGAATGGAGTGAAGCTCCTGCTGCATCTTGTCTCCAGTCCCTGGCACATGAACAGATTTTCTGGCAGCCTTTGATACAGCTACATGATATTGTCTTGTTCATTGACATAGGCCAGGCTGGCTCTGTAGATGGACAGGGGACTGCATTCCCGTCACTGAGAGACCATCCATACTTAGTGAAGGAAGGGATGTCCCGCTTGGCGATGCACGTCCCTGCCAGGGAAATGCCAACAGAACCAGTAGAACAAAACCAAAATACAGCCAGAGTGATGTCTTTCTGCAAAGAAACACCCCAGAACAATAATATACTTAATAGAGGGAAATTATGGCTAAATTATTTATATATCTGTCGTGGTTAGAAGAAACCATGAGTTTGTATTTCTAGCTCATCTGGTTCAGAATTTAGAGCCAAACCTATTTCTGGGTGCTAGTATTGTGGTGGCCATATTGGATATCATGGAAACTTGCAATACAATTTTTTTTTGTATTCATATCATTGATCAACCTGAGAAGTGTCGTGGAAATATCTCTCAGTTTACAATTTTGCCCTATTCACCCCCCCATATTATAACTAATATGGGCTAATATTGGGGCGGCCATATTGGATTTCATGGAAACTTGCAATATAAAAAATGTTCGTATTCATATCAGTGATCAACCTGAGAAGTTTCGTGGAAATATCTCTCAGTTTAAATTTTTCCCTATTCACCCCCCATTATAACTAATAGGGGCTAATATTGGGGCGGCCATATTGGATTTCATGGAAACTTGAAATACGAAAAATGTTCGTATTCATATCATTGATCAACCTGAGAAGTTTCGTGGAAATATCTCTCAGTTTAAAATGTTGCCCTATTCACCGGCCATTATAACTAATAAGGGCTAATATTGGGGCGGCCATATTGGATTTCATGGAAACTTGCAATACAAAAAATGTTCGTATTCATATCATTGATCAACCTGAGAAGTTTCGTGGAAATATCTCTCAGTTTAAAAAAATTCCCTATTCACCCCCCATTATAACTAATAGGGGCTAATATTGGGGCGGCCATATTGGATTTCATGGAAACTTGCAATAAAAAAAATATTCGTATTCATATCATTGATCAACCCGAGAAGTTTCGTGGAAATATCTCTCCGTTTAAAATGTTGCCCTATTCACCCCCCATTATAACTAATAGGGGCTAATATTGGGGTGGCCATATTGGATTTCATGGAAACTTGCAATACAAAAAAAAATCTTATTCATATCATTGATCAACCTGTGAAGTTTCGTGGAAATATCTCTGTTAAAAATTGTGCCCTATTCACCCCCCATTATAACTAACATTGGAGCGGCCATATTGGACTTTCGCCCAACAATTGACCAGGTTATCCATATAGGTTGTGATCCTAGTGGGTCATAGATATTATTTCTGGTGGACAACTTTGTATGTTATGACAAATGCAGGTCAACCCCCGAGTTATTAGTGCAGCCACACCCGGCAGCCAGCAAAAACTAGAGTTCTCAATGGACCCAAAAATTAAGGGCTGGCCCTACCTGGGCCCTCATCACACCCTGTACGCTCAAGACACTGCCCCCGCTGCCACCCGTAGATCTCCATATATGGAGCTGACCTGATCTGACATTCCATGTTGATCTGACCTCATCAAACCCTGTACACTCAAGAAAGACACGCTCTATTTATGGCCAGTACAGAATTCATTCCATATGTTGATCTGATCCCCCCATGCCAAAGCGCCAGTGCTCACCCAGCAGTCTGCTGTCACCCAGGCGGATGCATGCATGCTTGCTTCTCGCCCTCAGGGCGTCTTACTGGTTTTATTAATACAATGTAGGGCTAATGACATTATTGAGGGTAGCCCCTCCTATATTCAGCTATAGTGGCGATTTTTGTCCTACACAAAGACTAAATTCCCATTGACAATGAATGGATAATGTACAATGAAAAGAGCGCCCCTCACTTCACACGGGTGTGATTTATTTTAAATCAGAAATTACTGTTTTTCTTTGCAGTGGCCCATTGCAGTGGCCCATTTTAGCTGAACATTAAAAAAAAATAAGTCGGCTAAGCAGTATACGTGATCATCAGCATTATACGTGATGAAGGCCACCATTGTTTTTTTTTATTGATTTGTCAACCTTATCAATGACAACTGAGATTGCTTTCACCTGGCATTCACCCTGAGTAGTCATATATGACTGATAGTGATATTATTGCATCTGTTGCATCATAAGATGTGATGCATTGCATCTCCCACCATAACAACCGTAGACTGTTTTATGTCAAGTACACTTGTAGCGAGAATCATGTGCATTCCATTGGCTGTTCAACTTTGAAAAGCAAGGAGCTAATAGGCTAAAAAAAACGGTGGCCCATCTTAGCTGATCAAGCTGATCAGGTGGCTTATTTTACATGAAAATGCTACATCTTAAAAATATGTGACAGCTTGTTTCAGAAGCTGTAGGGACTAAACTATTATTTGTTATTAAATACATTTAACTTAAACATATTAAACAGTCAATAATAATCATATAAACCCAATTTAGTGTCATGCATTGCTTTTTCTCAGTTTCCCAGGCAAATTACCAAAACGTGGCCCAAATTGCCTGACATCCCCCTATTTATAATTTTATTTTATCGACGGAACGGGTGAGCAGGCGACCGGCCGTCGATCCCAAATGACTCTGGACCACATCACGGTAGTGAAGAAGACAAGAAGTGGTGGAAAGGATAGTAGGATATACTAATAAACAAAAGAGGTATTAGCGCACGCTGCACACCAATAGTGAGGAGGTGCTGACCACGGGACGGGAGACAAACTTGTAAAGGAAGGATCGAGTTGCACGCAGCACAGCTCGTAGTCACGAATCACGATACAAAAAACTTCTATTAAAGACCAACGTTTCGGCACCTGAGTGCCTTCTCTTCAGGGTATGAAAGAAAGGATACCAATTATGACAAAACGCAGGAGGAGAGGAGGAGAGGAGAGGAGAGGAGAGGAGAGGAGGAGGAGAGGAGAGGAGACTGGAGTGGAGGGGCGGCGAATATAATCGCACAATACGCGTCGCATTTAGATGTGTACACTGTATAGGCAAACGCGAATAAATTCGCCGGGCAAATATTTCGCATTTTCGGATCGCTTATTCGCATCGCGTCGCTAATTCGCCAGTGTGTAATGACCTTAAGAGTTTTGGGTTATGTGGTTACTGTATTACATCATAGCAAGGTAACTACTGATGTATCTTTTCATCAGGGTTCTGTGGAGATTTTACTAAGTTGCTGTTGGAATGAATATGGAGATCCAAGCAGGCACATAATCCTTCTTTCCGTTTATTGGTCAGCAATCAGTTACAGACAGGTTACAGATATCAGCGTTCCAGTTATAGCATATTGAGGCCTGCATCTCAGGCAGGGCCCCCCTTGTCTCTCTCTCTCTCTGTCTCTCGCTGTATCCCACTCACTCTCCTTCTCCTTACTGATCCCCTGTATGTCTTATACATTCTTAACATGTGGGTGTTGCCTTGTTCCTGTGTGTGTGTGTGTGTGTGTGTGTGTGTGTGTGTGTGTTGACCCTCAAGCCTCTCAGTCAACAAGTCACCACAGGCTCAGCAAGTTACCACAGCAGGGGTCCTTTTGTAAAAGGACCCCTGAGTGATAAAAGTCACTGAGTCTACTATATATGACAGGAAGAACTCACAGCTGTTATTTAAGATAGCTGACTATCCCAAAGTGTCCCTGGGCTATACTGGATGAACTTTCCACTCAGGCATGAGACCTGCACCCTGCAAGTGTTATGTGTACGATTATGACATATGTTGAGATGCATAAGCTATCAAAATATACATCACTACACAACCCAAACCTTGTACCGATTAACCCATTCTGGGCGGGAATCCCTTTTGATGTTTTCAGCATTATGTTATACTTTAGCAATTGAAAATTAGCAGATCTACAAGCTCAGAGCCTGTAGATCTGCTATTTTTGAAAAATCGTGAAAATGTGGCGCAAATCTTTGAATATATATTCTTTCAGAGGAGCGAACGTTTTTAACTCAAATCTTTGCTTCCGGGGCGGGGTCCCTGGAACAACATATTTTGAGATGGGGGGTCCGCAGCTAAATTCAGATAATTCCTGGGGGTCCTTGACATGAAAAAGGTTGAGCATTTCTCTCATTTCTTTCACGTGTATTTTGCGATAAAAGAGGGTGGTAAAAATCGCGTGCCGCTGCCGATGTGAATTCAGTGTAAATGGTTCTGTATAATGCCTATAATTAAAGGAGTTGATTTTCAGAAAACTGTTTTAGAAGGATTTATAAGACATTTTTGAGTGGTGTAAACCACTCCAACAACTGGCTTTGTTAGTTTACGTGTCCACGTGTTTGTTCGTACCAAAAAAATGAGCATGGTTGCTATGGTCACTCAGTTCACACGGGTGTGATTTCATTATGTCAGACATTACGTCAGACCACAGCTGATCAGGCTATATAATACCTTACACCACTCAGTTCACACGGGTGTGATTTTTTTGAATCTACCTAGTCCAAAATGGGTTAAGCAACATTTTGCCTTTAAGCCATATTTCCATTGGTCATCATCGTAACAGTATGTGTCGGTGTCGTGAAAATGTGTGTTTCCTTTCCCCCCAGTGGCAGCTAAGAAACAGGAGGAGGAGGCAGAGAGGGCTCGCAAGGAGAAGGCAGAGAGAGGTCTCAACCTGCATGGTTTTTACTGTTTTCTCAGGGAAATGAATGTTTTCACATCCCTCTGTGGGACCCTGCTGCTGCTACTGTATCTGACTGTCCAGCAGCAGGAATTGATTGATTGATTGAAAATTGTATTAACAGTTTGCAGAATTACAGTACATTTCGAGCACAAACTCAATACAAAGGCTGTTAACTGTGAGTGGACGACCCAATTAAGCATTACACTTGTTTACAACAGGGTCCACCATGTTCAATTCATCAAAACATTTAGAGACGTACAAATAGACACTTCTATATAGACAAAGAACAGTACAGGAATTCATCATAATGGAGGTAAAAAGGGAAAAGAAACATATACAGTGAGGGGGAAAAAAGGGGGGGCGGTGGGGGGGGAGAATGTATGTCCATGTCCATGCATGAATGTCATGCATGGACTTATTACAACATGGACGCCTTGATGCAACATTGCATTACAGAAATATATTAACCTAATTAAATGACGAATGGGGAAATGATGGTTTCCTCATTCACTAGAAGGGCAATAATATCCTTCACCAGAAGCAGGAACCAGCTCAGTGGCCTTGTGGTTAGAGTGTCCACCCTGAGACTGGGAGGTCGGGGTTCAATCCCCGGCCCGGTCATACCAAAGACTCTAAAAATGGGACCCAGTGCCTCCCTGCTTGACACTCAGCATCAAGGGTTGGATTGGGGCTAAGTCTTCCTGCGACATACTAGCGTCATGTCCAGGGGGTGTACTTGTACATCAAGCTGCCTCACGCTACAGAAACAGGAGATAGGCTCCTGCCCCTATGGGCTTCATGGCTCGGCAAGGCTACTTACTACCAGAAGCAGGAGCATACTGTACGTGTCTTCTCAAAAAGTCTAACGTTCATTAGAAGGATGATGTCAGTCACCATGCAGCAGAAGCAGGGACGTGTGTTTTCATTGAGTCTAACGTTCATTTGGAGGAACATATCAGTGGCCTGCAAGAAGCAGGAACGTGTGTTTTCATTGAGTGATACTTGACATACATTTAAGTGTATAAGTATATATGTTTACTGTACCCTACAGTACAGTCAGGCACATGTGGAAATGTTTAGTGAGGCGAATGTGTGTCACATGCTGTTTTTCCATCCTCCTCCACAGCTGAACGACTGAGGAAGACGTGGGAGGAGGAAGAGGAGGAGAGACTGAGACAGATGTCCGTCATCGTTGAACCAAAAAGTAAGACTGTGTGTCGACAGGCTGTCAGCCCAAGGGTTCCCAGACCTTTCAGGCCCTATTAAACCCCCCAAAAAAGAATCGTATTTTAACACATTCAGGCCTGACGTCGAAATTTCTAAAATGTCTTCTAAATCCTGAAAGTTTTCTGTCAGGATTTGCGCCACATTTTCACGATTTTTTCAAATCTACAAGCTTGTAGATCTGCTATTTTTCAATAGCTAAATTATAACATAATGTTTAAAACACCAAAAGGGGTTCCCGCCCAAAATGGGTTAACTGGGGACGCTCCACTCTGGCAATAAGCACTTGGAATTGTAGGCATTACATTTAGTTAATTTAATTTGTTAAAATAGCCAAACTACAAGCTCTTTTTCACAATGTTTGCCTCTTATCTTATATGTAATTTTAGAAAAGTTGGCCAATTTGGTATTAGAATGTTTTAAAAAACGTATACTGTATGTCGATTTGTTTATTGTTGAGTGAGAAAACAATGTTTTACATGAAGCTAATCATCTGGGTGACCCCCGCCCAGATCTCTAGACTATATACATGTGTCTATTCCGACAGTGAGTGAGAGGCTGGAACTACCCACAGCCTTCGCCCGGAACTGAAACATAGGTTTAAAGCTAACCATACAGTAGGTTCATTACCATATGTTGGTTAGTGTGGGCTTACAGCCGCATGCAGTGTAAACTAAAATGTATCTTGTGGTGCAACCAAACATCGACACAGTTTCGTATCAAACAAACTGGTTTAAATGTACCGTGTAGTGTATTGTAGACTTTGCAAACATCGACACAGTTTCTTATCAAACAAACTGGTTTAAATTTACCGTGTAGTGTATTGTAGACTTTGCACAGCTGGTGCAACAGGCTGCTGGAATTTATAGATAGATGTTTGGCACAGCTACACACTTGAACCCCAGCATCGCTATTCTTTTTTTTTTTTTTTTTTTTCCTTTTCTTGATGTACAAGCTCACAACATGTCGCATCGTGATGTATTTGAGAGCTTGTAGGTCTGCTATTTCTGGCGAACAGATTTGGTGTTGATCAAAAAAGAAGTATTCTGCGGCACCGCTGGACTCACTTTGAGAAACCCTGCACTGCAGCATTTAGAACAGCCTGGCCGTTGTCAAGTATTTGTCAAGCAGACTTCATGTTAATCAGGGAAAATTAGCTACATGTGTGGCAAATCTGCAAAACACATATGCTTACCACTAGCTTTCTTCACAATGTTCATAACGGTGTCTACTATCACATATCAATTTGTTCCAACTCAATTCTGAATCCATTGCAAGCATTAGTTTTGCACGAAAAACATTCCTTCGCCTAAAAATGGCCATAGCCGTCATCACAAATGTGATGAGGTCAACACAAATGACAAATGTGATGAGGTGGCTATGGCCAAATTTAGCCCAAGGAGTATTTTTCATGCAAAACGAATGCTTGCAATGGATTCAGAATCATGAAAACCCCCTGGTTTGACACGTCACATGCTCCTTAAAGCATAATGTCACAAAGTTTCCCAAGGGATTTGGGTTGGAACAAATTGATATGTAGTAGACACCTTTTTTATATTTTGTGAAGAAAGCTAGTGGTATTAAAGCATATTTTGTGCAGATTTGCCACACATTCTGCTAACTCTCTCTAACTCTGTCTCTTGTCTCCCTGTAGAGTGTCCTCCTCTAGGCTTAGAGTCCCATCGGGTGGATCTAACTCTGTCTCTTGTCTCCCTGTAGAGTGTCCTCCTCTAGGCTTAGAGTCCCATCGGGTGGATCTAACTGTGTCTCTTGTCTCCCTGTAGAGTGTCCTCCTCTAGGCTTAGAGTCCCATCGGGTGGATCTAACTCTGTCTCTTGTCTCCCTGTAGAGTGTCCTCCTCTAGGCTTAGAGTCCCATCGGGTGGATCTAACTCTGTCTCTTGTCTCCCTGTAGAGTGTCCTCCTCTAGGCTTAGAGTCCCATCGGGTGGATCTAACTCTGTCTCTTGTCTCCCTGTAGAGTGTCCTCCTCTAGGCTTAGAGTCCCATCGGGTGGATCTAACCATGTCTCTTGTCTCCCTGTCAGAGTGTCCTCCTCTAGGCTTAGAGTCCCATCGGGTGGATCTAACCATGTCTCTTGTCTCCCTGTCAGAGTGTCCTCCTCTAGGCTTAGAGTCCCATCGGGTGGATCTAACCATGTCTCTTGTCTCCCTGTCAGAGTGTCCTCCTCTAGGCTTAGAGTCCCATCGGGTGGATCTAACTCTGTCTCTTGTCTCCCTGTAGAGTGTCCTCCTCTAGGCTTAGAGTCCCATCGGGTGGATCTAACCATGTCTCTTGTCTCCCTGTCAGAGTGTCCTCCTCTAGGCTTAGAGTCCCATCGGGTGGATCTAACCATGTCTCTTGTCTCCCTGTAGAGTGTCCTCCTCTAGGCTTAGAGTCCCATCGGGTGGATCTAACTCTGTCTCTTGTCTCCCTGTAGAGTGTCCTCCTCTAGGCTTAGAGTCCCATCGGGTGGATCTAACTCTGTCTCTTGTCTCCCTGTAGAGTGTCCTCCTCTAGGCTTAGAGTCCCATCGGGTGGATCTAACCATGTCTCTTGTCTCCCTGTCAGAGTGTCCTCCTCTAGGCTTAGAGTCCCATCGGGTGGATCTAACCATGTCTCTTGTCTCCCTGTAGAGTGTCCTCCTCTAGGCTTAGAGTCCCATCGGGTGGATCTAACTCTGTCTCTTGTCTCCCTGTAGAGTGTCCTCCTCTAGGCTTAGAGTCCCATCGGGTGGATCTAACTCTGTCTCTTGTCTCCCTGTAGAGTGTCCTCCTCTAGGCTTAGAGTCCCATCGGGTGGATCTAACCATGTCTCTTGTCTCCCTGTAGAGTGTCCTCCTCTAGGCTTAGAGTCCCATCGGGTGGATCTAACTCTGTCTCTTGTCTCCCTGTAGAGTGTCCTCCTCTAGGCTTAGAGTCCCATCGGGTGGATCTAACCATGTCTCTTGTCTCCCTGTCAGAGTGTCCTCCTCTAGGCTTAGAGTCCCATCGGGTGGATCTAACTCTGTCTCTTGTCTCCCTGTAGAGTGTCCTCCTCTAGGCTTAGAGTCCCATCGGGTGGATCTAACCATGTCTCTTGTCTCCCTGTAGAGTGTCCTCCTCAAGGCTTAGAGTCCCATCGGGTGGATCTAACTCTGTCTCTTGTCTCCCTGTAGAGTGTCCTCCTCTAGGCTTAGAGTCCCATCGGGTGGATCTAACCATGTCTCTTGTCTCCCTGTCAGAGTGTCCTCCTCTAGGCTTAGAGTCCCATCGGGTGGATCTAACTCTGTCTCTTGTCTCCCTGTAGAGTGTCCTCCTCTAGGCTTAGAGTCCCATCGGGTGGATCTAACTCTGTCTCTTGTCTCCCTGTAGAGTGTCCTCCTCTAGGCTTAGAGTCCCATCGGGTGGATCTAACTCTGTCTCTTGTCTCCCTGTAGAGTGTCCTCCTCTAGGCTTAGAGTCCCATCGGGTGGATCTAACCATGTCTCTTGTCTCCCTGTCAGAGTGTCCTCCTCTAGGCTTAGAGTCCCATCGGGTGGATCTAACTCTGTCTCTTGTCTCCCTGTAGAGTGTCCTCCTCTAGGCTTAGAGTCCCATCGGGTGGATCTAACTCTGTCTCTTGTCTCCCTGTAGAGTGTCCTCCTCTAGGCTTAGAGTCCCATCGGGTGGATCTAACTCTGTCTCTTGTCTCCCTGTAGAGTGTCCTCCTCTAGGCTTAGAGTCCCATCGGGTGGAAGATGACCAGCTCCTGGCCTCCTCTCAGTCTCACCATGTCTCTTGTCTCCCTGTAGAGTGTCCTCCTCTAGGCTTAGAGTCCCATCGGGTGGAAGACGACCAGCTCCTGGCCTCCTCTCAGTCTCACCATGTCTCTTGTCTCCCTGTCAGAGTGTCCTCCTCTAGGCTTAGAGTCCCATTGGGTGGATCTAACCATGTCTCTTGTCTCCCTGTAGAGTGTCCTCCTCTAGGCTTAGAGTCCCATCGGGTGGATCTAACTCTGTCTCTTGTCTCCCTGTAGAGTGTCCTCCTCTAGGCTTAGAGTCCCATCGGGTGGATCTAACTCTGTCTCTTGTCTCCCTGTAGAGTGTCCTCCTCTAGGCTTAGAGTCCCATCGGGTGGATCTAACCATGTCTCTTGTCTCCCTGTCAGAGTGTCCTCCTCTAGGCTTAGAGTCCCATCGGGTGGATCTAACCATGTCTCTTGTCTCCCTGTAGAGTGTCCTCCTCTAGGCTTAGAGTCCCATCGGGTGGATCTAACTCTGTCTCTTGTCTCCCTGTAGAGTGTCCTCCTCTAGGCTTAGAGTCCCATCGGGTGGATCTAACTCTGTCTCTTGTCTCCCTGTAGAGTGTCCTCCTCTAGGCTTAGAGTCCCATCGGGTGGAAGATGACCAGCTCCTGGCCTCCTCTCAGTCTCACCATGTCTCTTGTCTCCCTGTAGAGTGTCCTCCTCTAGGCTTAGAGTCCCATCGGGTGGAAGACGACCAGCTCCTGGCCTCCTCTCAGTCTCACCATGTCTCTTGTCTCCCTGTCAGAGTGTCCTCCTCTAGGCTTAGAGTCCCATTGGGTGGATCTAACCATGTCTCTTGTCTCCCTGTAGAGTGTCCTCCTCTAGGCTTAGAGTCCCATCGGGTGGATCTAACTCTGTCTCTTGTCTCCCTGTAGAGTGTCCTCCTCTAGGCTTAGAGTCCCATCGGGTGGATCTAACTCTGTCTCTTGTCTCCCTGTAGAGTGTCCTCCTCTAGGCTTAGAGTCCCATCGGGTGGATCTAACCATGTCTCTTGTCTCCCTGTAGAGTGTCCTCCTCTAGGCTTAGAGTCCCATCGGGTGGATCTAACCGTGTCTCTTGTCTCCCTGTAGAGTGTCCTCCTCTAGGCTTAGAGTCCCATCGGGTGGATCTAACCGTGTCTCTTGTCTCCCTGTAGAGTGTCCTCCTCTAGGCTTAGAGTCCCATCGGGTGGAAGATGACCAGCTCCTGGCCTCCTCTCAGTCTCACCATGGCTTCTCTGCTCAGAGGGGACGCCTCAACATGCAGGTACAGTACCAGTGAGGTCTTATTTTGTTGCCGTCGGGTGCCGTCGCGATCACTGCCCACATGACATTCCATATGTTGATCTGACCTCATAAAACCCTGTACACTCAAGACACGCTCCATGTAATGGCCAGTACAGAATTCATTCCATTTTCATTCATTCCGCCATCGCTCGCCCAACAGTCTGCCGTCACCCAGGCGGATGCGTGCACACAAGGGCATGGTCGCTTCTCGCCCTCAGGGCGTCTTACTGGTTGTTTAGGAGAGTGTGTGTGTGTGTGTGTGTGTGTGTGTGTGTGTGTGTGTGTGTGTGTGTGTGTGTGTGTGTGGTGTGTGTGTGTGTGTGTGTGTGTGTGTGTGTGTGTGTGTTCTCCTATGCAGAGCTCTAGTAATGAAGATGACGTGTATGGTGGAGGATGGTGCTCTGACCCAGACGAGAAGACCCACTGGTTGGAGGTTGACGCCCGCAGAGAGGTGGAGTTCACTGGAGTGGTGACCCAGGGAAGGATGTCAGAGACACAGTGAGTTCCACCTTTTAAACATTGAAGGGAGGGAGGGGTAGGTTGACGCCCGCAGAGAGGTGGAGTTCACTGGAGTGGTGACCCAGGGAAGGATGTCAGAGACACAGTGAGTAGGTGGAGTTCACTGGAGTGGTGACCCAGGGAAGGATGTCAGAGACACAGTGAGTAGGTGGAGTTCACTGGAGTGGTGACCCAGGGAAGGATGTCAGAGACACAGTGAGTTTAGGTGGAGTTCACTGGAGTGGTGACCCAGGGAAGGATGTCAGAGACACAGTGAGTTCCACCTTTTAAACGTTGAAGGGAGGGAGGGGTAGCGCTGCTGTGTACCAAAGAAAAAGGGAAATAAGTGACAGGATGTGTAGGTGGTTGATTGTGGATGTAGACGTGCATGTGTTCTGCACACATGCAGGCAATACATATGTATGTCCGACTCCTATTGTCCTTACACTGTTAAGGCTCATTCATAGTCTGGATATTCGGTGGTGGGGTGACCACCGCTCCGGTGGTGAGCTGAAATAACTTTGAACGGTGGTGAGTAAAAACAGAGAGAAGGGCTGGGGCGGTGGCGGTGGTTTGCTCTTCACCGCGGCTCGTGAAGTCATGTTGTAGTTCGGTGGTCACCCCACCACCGAAAATCCAGACTATGTATGAGCCTTTAGTCTCGCGTAGCCAAACAACTATTCCACAATCTCCGAATGCTACATAGAGTCTGGAACTACAGCTCCCAAGAGCTGAGTAATGGAAGCCGCTCAGACCGGGAAGATATTTGAGGGGATGCGTCACATCCACATTATCACTTACTCATGGAAAGAGCTTCCGTTCTCCAGACTGTATGACGGACGCATTTGAAAATTGCGAGAGGCAACAGTCTGGCCACGCAAGACTATTGCACTGTAAATCAAAAATACTGAGAAAAATGGGTTTGAGTTGCTCTTGATAAAAAAAAATACCAACAAAGATTTGGTCACAAAAACGATATTCAAAAACGAATTGGACTAACTGATCTAATTTAATTGCCAGCGAGGATTTCGTGTCGTCCTACTATGTGGCCTTCAGTAACGACAGCCGTGATTGGACTACACTTCATGATGGCTATGCTGAATGGGTGAGTGCAAAACAAAAACATGTAGTATTTGATATTTATTATGAATAATTAATTCCACATTAACCCATTTAGACCTGAGAACTGATTCTACAAATGTCTTCTAAATCCTGATTGTTTCTATGTCAGTGGTTCAAAAATAGTGGTAAAAATTTGAGTTTGGAGCGACGCTCCAAAGCCAAATGCAAAAGTCAAATGCAAAAGTCTCCAAAGCCACACTCCGAATACGTACTGTATTTAAAAGGGTTTGAGAACCACTGCTTCTAATGGTCTTTGCCGTGCAGATGTTCTACGGGAACGTGGATAGGGACACTCCGGTCATGACGGAGTTCGACAGGCCCGTGGTGGCGCGCTACCTCCGCATCCTGCCTCAGAGCTGGAACGGCAGTCTGTGCCTCAGGGCTGAGGTCCTGGCCTGCCAGCTGCCCAGTGAGTAACCATTGAACCACAGTGGTGGAAAGTACTTTTACTTAAGTACCATACTTGAGTACAATTTTGAGGTATTTGTACTTTACTTTCCCAATTTCCAGTATACTTTTACTTCTACTCCACTACATCTCATCGCCAAAAATCTTACTTTTACTTAACTACAATTATTTTAAAACTTTAGTTACTATAGTTAGCCTACTTTGGCAATTTTGATTATAGAAAAACATACATTAACCACTTCAACCCTATACACACGCGTGCACACACATCCATACAAACACACACATCCATACAAACACACACATCCATACAAAAACACCCATACTAATACTAAAATCACGATAATAACTTGTGCCCATGTAGACAGCTACCGCAGTGAGAACGAGATTAACCCTTCAGATGACCTGGACTTCAAGCATCACAACTACAAGGACATGAGACAGGTGTGTGCGTGTGCGTGTGTGTGTGTGTGTGTGTGCGTGTGCGTGTGTGCGCTCGCGCGCATGTGTTCAGCATAAGCACACAGCTCATGCCATGATGACATGAATGACGATTACTTCTCTCTGCGTGCGTGCGTGCGTGCGTGCGTGCGTGCGTGCGTGCGTGCGTGCGTGCGTGCGTGTGTGTGTGTGTGTGTGTGTGTGTGTCTGCATCCAGTAGATTTGTCAGTCAGTCATATAGTTGTCTGTGTGTCTGTCTGTCTGCATCCATTAGTTTTGTCAGTCAGTCATATAGTTGTCTGTGTGTCTGTCTGTCTGCATCCATTAGTTTTGTCAGTCAGTCATATAGTTGTCTGTGTGTCTGTCTGTCTGCATCCATTAGTTTTGTCAGTCAGTCATATAGTTGTCTGTGTGTCTGTCTGCATCCATTAGTTTTGTCAGTCAGTCATATAGTTGTCTGTGTGTCTGTCTGTCTGCATCCATTAGTTTTGTCAGTCAGTCATATAGTTGTCTGTGTGTCTGTCTGTCTGCATCCATTAGTTTTGTCAGTCAGTCATATAGTTGTCTGTGTGTCTGTCTGCATCCAGATGATGAAACTGATCAACGAGGAGTGTCCCAACATCACCAGAATCTACAACATCGGTAAAAGCTCCCAGGGACTGAAGATGTACGCCATGGAGATCACGGATAACCCTGGAGAGCATGAGATAGGTACGAGGCACAGTCTGGGTCCCGGGCAAACGTCTAATCGCTCTTTTGGGTCTAGGATGTGTGGAGCTTTGTCCAGGGTGTTTTAGGGACAGGAGAAGAGTCTAGGACGTGTGGAGCTTTGTCCAGAGTGTTTTAGGGACAGGAGAAGAGTCTAGGACGTGTGGAGCTTTGTCCATGGTGTTTTAGGGACAGGAGAAGAGTCTAGGACGTGTGGAGCTTTGTCCATGGTGTTTTAGGGACAGGAGAAGAGTCTAGGACGTGTGGAGCTTTGTCCATGGTGTTTTAGGGACAGGAGAAGAGTCTAGGACGTGTGGAGCTTTGTCCAGGGTGTTTTAGAGAAGGGAGAAGTGTCTAAGATGTGTGGAGCTTTGTCCAGGGTGTTTTAGAGAAGGAGCGTTGTCCAGGGTGCGACAGACAAATTGACATCTTCCACAAAAACAAACAACTGGGTTGTGTGATGTTCTATATTTACGTGCTGAAAGAGTGACTTTTAGAGCTTAGCAGCTTACAATGTACTATGTCAATGAGGAGCATACATTTTGAATTATCAATTTCTAATCAACGGAGCGATTATTTTAGATTTCTTGTCCACCTTTTGGAGTTACATCATGGTAAACTAACTACACAAACCAAACCTCTACCAAAGTGTCCTTGCCCTTTACGACGTGATTAATCGTTTTTTTTGATTAATCGAAAACGTAATGGATCAGTAAATATGCCCTCGGAGTAGAGTCGCTGCTTCTTCGCCTGGAAAAGAGCCAGCTTAGGTGGTTCGGGCATCTGGTTAGGATGCCTCTCGGGCGTCTCCCTATAGGGAGGTCCTCGAGGCACGTCCCACTGGGAGGAGACCCCGGGGCAGACCAAGGCGCAGTTGGAATCGACTCACTGGCCTTGGAACGTCTCGGGATCCCCCAGGAGGAAGTCACTAATGCTGCTCTGGAGAGGGAAGTCTGGAGCTCCCCCCCAACCCGACTACGGATAAGCGGTTGAAGATGGATGGATTTGTGGATGGATGCTGCCCTCCCTCATTGACTGCTGTCACATGTTCATGTCGTGTTGCGAGGCGAGCCAGAGTTTCTAATTGACTGCTGTCACATGTTCATGTCGTGTTGCTATAGGCGAGCCAGAGTTTCGCTACACGGCGGGTGTCCATGGCAACGAGGCGCTGGGCAGAGAGCTGCTTCTGCTGCTGATGCAGTTCCTGTGTAAAGAGTACAATGATGACAACCCCAGGGTGCGCCGCCTGGTGGAGGGAGTGAGAATACACCTGGTGCCCTCGCTCAACCCTGACGCATATGAACTGGCCTATGAGATGGTAAGATGACGGGTCACTATTATAGACCTTCTCACTATTATAGACTGTTCTCAAAGTAGGTTTCTTGAGGGGTCCCTTACGGGTCTTTAACTCTGAGAGTGTACAAATGTACACTCAGTTAGATTAACATGTGCTTACTGTGGCCCCCCAGGGCTCTGAGATGGGCTATAACATGTGCTTACTGTGGCCCCCAGGGCTCTGATATGGGCTATAACATGTGCTTACTGTGGCCCCCAGGGCTCTGATATGGGCTATAACATGTGCTTACTGGCCCCCAGGGCTCTGATATGGGCTATAACATGTGCTTACTGGCCCCCAGGGCTCTGATATGGGCTATAACATGTGCTTACTGGCCCCCAGGGCTCTGATATGGTCTATAACATGTGCTTACTGTGGCCCCCAGGGCTCTGATATGGGCTATAACATGTGCTTACTGTGGCCCCCAGGGCTCTGATATGGGCTATAACATGTGCTTACTGTGGCCCCCAGGGCTCTGATATGGGCTATAACATGTGCTTACTGTGGCCCCCAGGGCTCTGATATGGGCTATAACATGTGCTTACTGTGGCCCCCAGGGCTCTGATATGGGCTATAACATGTTCTTACTGGCCCCCAGGGCTCTGATATGGGCTATAACATGTGCTTACTGTGGCCCCCAGGGCTCTGATATGGGCTATAACATGTACTTACTGGCCCCCATCGCTCTGATATGGGCTATAACATGTGCTTACTGTGGCCCCCAGGGCTCGAAGATGTGAGCCTTATAACATGTGCTTACTGTGGCCCCCAGGGCTCGAAGATGTGAGCCTTATAACATGTGCTTACTGTGGCCCCCAGGGCTCGAAGATGTGAGCCTTATAACATGTGCTTACTGTGGCCCCCAGGGCTCTGAGGTGTGAGCCTTATAACATGTGCTTACTGTGGCCCCCAGGGCTCTGATATGGGCTATAACATGTGCTTACTGTGGCCCCCAGGGCTCTGATATGGGCTATAACATGTGCTTACTGTGGCCCCCAGGGCTCTGATATGGGCTATAACATGTGCTTACTGGCCCCCAGGGCTCTGATATGGGCTATAACATGTGCTTACTGGCCCCCAGGGCTCTGATATGGGCTATAACATGTGCTTACTGGCCCCCAGGGCTCTGATATGGTCTATAACATGTGCTTACTGTGGCCCCCAGGGCTCTGATATGGGCTATAACATGTGCTTACTGTGGCCCCCAGGGCTCTGATATGGGCTATAACATGTGCTTACTGTGGCCCCCAGGGCTCTGATATGGGCTATAACATGTGCTTACTGTGGCCCCCAGGGCTCTGATATGGGCTATAACATGTGCTTACTGGCCCCCAGGGCTCTGATATGGGCTATAACATGTGCTTACTGTGGCCCCCAGGGCTCTGATATGGGCTATAACATGTGCTTACTGGCCCCCAGGGCTCTGATATGGGCTATAACATGTGCTTACTGGCCCCCAGGGCTCTGATATGGGCTATAACATGTGCTTACTGTGGCCCCCAGGGCTCTGATATGGGCTATAACATGTGCTTACTGGCCCCCAGGGCTCTGATATGGGCTATAACATGTGCTTACTGGCCCCCAGGGCTCTGATATGGGCTATAACATGTGCTTACTGGCCCCCAGGGCTCTGATATGGGCTATAACATGTGCTTACTGTGGCCCCCAGGGCTCTGATATGGGCTATAACATGTGCTTACTGTGGCCCCCAGGGCTCTGATATGGGCTATAACATGTGCTTACTGTGGCCCCCAGGGCTCTGATATGGGCGATAACATGTTCTTACTGGCCCCCAGGGCTCTGATATGGGCTATAACATGTGCTTACTGTGGCCCCCAGGGCTCTGATATGGGCTATAACATGTGCTTACTGGCCCCCAGGGCTCTGATATGGGCTATAACATGTGCTTACTGTGGCCCCCAGGGCTCTGATATGGGCTATAACATGTGCTTACTGTGGCCCCCAGGGCTCGAAGATGTGAGCCTTATAACATGTGCTTACTGTGGCCCCCAGGGTTCTGAGATGGGCAACTGGGCCCTTGGCCACTGGACGGAGGAAGGGTACGACATCTTCGAGAACTTCCCTGACCTCAACAGCGTCCTGTGGGGGGCGGAGGACCGAGGCTGGGTGCCTCGCGTCGTCCCCAACCATCACATCCCCCTGCCGGAAAACTTCCTCAACGGCTCTGTGAGTTTATGTTCTTCTATATTTGCTGTCGGGTGGAAACCATGTCCTTCTTTGTCCGAAACGTACTTTTCAGGGTAAAACAAATAATGTCGGGAGGAAACCTAATAACTCCAAAAAACTCCATTTTTCAAGACTCTTTAATTAAGGAAATGAAAAATATACATTTTTAAGTAAATGAATAAAGTCTTTTTTTTAAACGATGCAATACTGCCTCATCAAAGTTGGTGTTGTGACTTTAGATATTGTCAATTACTTGCATGAGAAGGAGAGAGGTGGTGGAGTTTGAGGGTCCAATGGAGTTAAGAGGTTTTGTCCAATGTGTGGTTTTTACTACTTTCCATTGGTTCAATATTTTCGAAACAACACACAGACGTAAAGGGTGTTCAATAGCACTGATTTATGAAACAACACACAGACGTAAAGGGTGTTCAATAGCACTGATTTATGAAACAACACACAGATGTAAAGGGTGTTCAATAGCACTGATTTATGAAACAACACACAGATGTAAAGGGTGTTCAATAGCACTGATTTATGGAATAAATCTCTATCATCATTTCAATTCCAGCTTGTGACGGTTTTCCTTCCAAGGAGTGATTTTTGTGCAAAACTATGGATGGAATGGATTTAGAATCATGAAAACCCCCCTAGTTTCATATGTCACATGCTACTTAAAGAATGATGAAATTTGGACTTTTTTGCCTTATATAGGATGTTAAAGGACCACTTCACCACTTTTCAACATCTCTTCATATAATTGGTCCTCACTAATGTTCATGATAAAACACCACCATTTTTTTCCTACTCAGTCTGTGTCTCATAAGAGGGCTTTGGGCAGTTCGGACACCCGTCCACCAGTGACATCATCATTAGGCCAGATTTGTTTTAAAATATATTTAGATTTGTATTATCGTGAGAACGATGGCTTCAACTTTTGCATTGCAACTTTTCAGGAAAAGAAAGCCTGCCGTTTCTATTAGCTTGGATTCACCATCGATGATGTCACTGGTGGACGGGTTTCTGAACTGCCCACAGCCTTCCTATGAGACAGACTGAGTAGGAAAAAATTGTGGTATTTTATCATGAGCATTAGTTAGGACCAATTATAGGAAGAGAAGTTGAAAAGTGGTGAAGTGGTCCTTTAATGGTATGGTCACATATTATGCTAATAACTCAAATTTCCCACGGGAGTTGAATTTCAAACTTTTAGTACATGTTATTAGACACCTTTTAGAAACACATTGGTGAAGAAATGTCTTGGTAACGATTTAGTTCCCAGATTTTCCTAGGTTTCTCTTACTATGACTCTTCTGTGTTATACCAGGTCGCCACGGAAACCAAAGCCATCATCTCCTGGATGGAGCGCACGCCGTTTGTTCTGGGGGCCAATCTGCAAGGAGGAGAGAAGCTGGTGGCGTACCCCTTCGATATGCTGAGACCACCCAAATCCGTAAGTCAATACAATGAAGACAATACATTGTAAAAGAAAAAAGAGCAATAAACCAACACATTTCAAATACAATAAAATCACCTCATAATATACAAATTAAAAGTAAATTGAAGAGATGGGTTTTCAACTGGACCACTTATACCATATGTGACCAGGTCTAGCAAAATGGTCCTCATCTCGCCTATAATGAAAAGGCAGAAAATCTAAAATAAACTAGATTTCTTTTTTTTTTCCCTTTTTTTTTTCCTTTTTTTTTCATATTAACACAGTTTGAATGTTGAAGAAGGTTTTCATTCCAACAGATTAGTGATTTGGGAAAATTAAATGTATACATTTATAAGTCAAAGTAGGCTTGTTTTGTGAATGTTGTGAATGTTGTGAACATTCAAAGGGGGTTTTCTCATCTTTGGGTAAAACGGCACAATCATTTTAAAATGGTCATATCTCCTTCAAATATTTTCCAATTCCATTGAATGATACATCATATGAAAGCTTACATTCTGTACTTTAATAATCTGTAAAAAACTAAAAAAATATCCTGGTCGAGATGAGGGCCTATTTGCCAGACCCGGTCACATATACTCCTGTATATACATACACTTCATTGACCGGGATCCCCCAGGGGTCTATCTTTGGCCCTCTTCTTTTTGAGTGGTGCTATAGCTCCTCCCAACTTCTGGCTCGGAAGTCTATGGACTTTTATTGCCTGTTTAGAGGACAATGTTTGGTTATAGGAGTGAGGCGCCCCTCACTTTACACAAGTGTGATTTAGCTCACACACATTAATGTGTTGTGAGTTTAGAGATGTGCTATTTACACTGCACCTTCAACTAGAGATGTGCTATTTACACTGCACCTTCAACTAGAGATGTGCTATTTACACTGCACCTTCAACTAGAGATGTGCTATTTACACTGCACCTTCAACTAGAGATGTGCTATTTACACTGCATCTTCAACTAGAGATGTGCTATTTACACTGCACCTTCAACTAGAGATGTGCTATTTACACTGCACCTTCAACTAGAGATGTGCTATTTACACTGCACCTTCAACTAGAGATGTGCTATTTACACTGCACCTTCAACTAGAGATGTGCTATTTACACTGCACCTTCAACTAGAGATGTGCTATTTACACTGCACCTTCAACTAGAGATGTGCTATTTACACTGCACCTTCAACTAGAGATGTGCTATTTACACTGCACCTTCAACTAGAGATGTGCTATTTACACTGCACCTTCAACTAGAGATGTGCTATTTACACTGCATCTTCAACTAGAGATGTGCTATTTACACTGCACCTTCAACTAGAGATGTGCTATTTACACTGCACCTTCAACTAGAGATGTGCTATTTACACTGCATCTTCAACTATTTTAGCTGATTTGTAACCATCTCTGGGTGGTTATAAAGGATGTAACTTATTAACTTGCATTCCTTATATCAGTGGTTCTCAACCAGTGGTCCTTGAGTGGTGTAATAAGTGTAACATGAAACCAAATGGACCCATACAGGTCCATTTGATTTCATGTTACCCTCTCAAGAGTTCAATTACTGTTAAACATCTGCATTACTTAATTTACGAGAAGTCTACACGACTAGAGAATGTAGAATAATTGCTATTCTGATCAACGTTTGCCTGTTATCTCTCCTAATGGTACCAACATCAATACAGCCTGTTATCTCTCCTAGTGGTACCAACATCAATACAGCCTGTTATCTCTCCTAATGGTACCAACATCAATACAGCATGGAATTCATGTGGACAAGATCTTATCCAAAGATATACAAAAAAATATTCTTTACTTTTGGGTCTGAGAGGCAAAATGTCATCAAATGGTGGTTCCGTGTACTGTACTGTACTGTACTGTACTGTACTGTACTGTACTGTACTGTACTGTACTGTACTGTACTGTACTGTACTGTACTGTACTGTACTGTACTGTACAAGCCCTCCTCCCTGACCTGTGTGTGCCTGTGTCTGTGTGTTAGGCTGTGTTAGGCACCAAACGCGCCTATAACGCTATTTTCGTGCTCGGACACAGCCAGGGACACACCTAGGGACAGACCCAGGGACACAGCCACACACATAGCTGTCTATAGGAGTGTGGTTGCACCACTCAAAAAGCGTTGAAAACCACTGCCTCACTCACACATGGTCTCATGACGTTGTCCCAAGGTGGTGGACGTGCGCCACGGCGGTCGCCACGGCGTGGAGCACCTGAACGAGGAGACGTGGGCGAGGATCCAGCGCCAGAGCGAGGGGGCGCTGAGGGAGACGGCCGACGACACCATGTTCCGCTGGCTGGCCATGTCCTACGCCCACAGCCACCTGACCATGACCGAGACCTACCGCACGTCCTGCCAAACCGACGACGTCACCGGGGGGCAGGGCATCATCAACAGAGCCGGCTGGAAACCTGTGGTGGGAAGTGAGTACATGGGCTTTGTTTTTCTTTGTTTGTTAGTTAGTTTGTTTTTCTTTGTTTGTTTTTTTGCTTTTTTACACCTTTTTTTTAACCCATTTAGGCCTGAAGTCGAAAAAGATTTGTGCCGCATTTTCAAGATTTTTCAAAAATAGCAGACCTACAAGCTATGAGCTTGTAGATCTGCTATTTTCGGGATCAGTACTCGAACCCACAACACCCTGTCACACTGAATTACCAGCCAAGGTGCCTGGACCGCTAAGCCAGCCAAGGCCACCTCAACAAATATTTGAGGGGCGCTAGCTTTGAGTGTTTGTGCAAACACAAACATTTAATGCCATTGACAATGAATGGCCAGCTTTGAGTGTTTGTGCAAACACAAACATGGCTGATATTGCTCAGATATGATGAACCGATTAGTGCATTCCTAACCAAAACCCTCCTCTATGCTTATCTCTAAACGTGATCATCATCATGATCCACTCCAGGTATGAATGACTTCAGCTACCTGCACACCAACTGCTTCGAGCTGTCCATCTTCGTGGGTTGTGACAAGTTCCCTCATGAGAGTGAGCTGCCTCTGGAGTGGGAGAACAACCGGGAGTCTCTGCTGGCCTTCATAGAGCAGGTAAGATTAAGAATCACAGTCGGACTACCACTGTTAGAACCATACACTAGAACCAGTGGTTCTCAAAGTGTGGTCCAGGATCCTTGAGTTGAGGGCGTTCCAAGGGGGTCCCTGGAAGCCTATTAGAAAATAACAGATTTACAAGCTAACAGTGTGTTGCTATGTGCCCCATTGTGAGCTTGTAGATCTGCTATTTTTAAAAGAATCTGGAAAGAAGAATTACAAGAACATTGGATTATATTTTAAAAACACAAATCTTGTATGTTGGGGCGCCTCCCTGGCACAACAACATATTTAGGAGTCCGCTGCCAAATACACATTCATTTTGGGGTCCTTGACATGACAATACATTTATTTTGTCTTAACCACTTGAAACTTGTATTATAAATAGCCGATCGACAAGTTTGTCGATCGGCTATTTTCAGCGAAGATATTTTATGTAGAGCGAAAACAGAAAATACACCCTGAGGGACTCCGGTCAACCATATACTGTACTGTGTACTAGGGCTTTATTCTGCTCGCTGTGTGGTCTCTGAAGTGTTGTGTCCTTTGCCCAGGTGCATCGTGGGATAAAGGGTACAGTGAAAGACATGGAGGGGAATCCAATAGCAAACGCCACCGTGTCAGTGGAGGGGATCAAACATGACGTCAAAACTGGTATGTGCTCCATAACCATAACACAATACATCACATAAACTGGTATGTGCTCCAGAACCATAACACAATACATCACATAAACTGGTATGTGCTCCATAACCATAACACACCGTGTCAGTGGAGGGGATCAAACATGATGTCAAAACTGGTATGTGCTCCAGAACCATAACACAATACATCACATAAACTGGTATGTGCTCCATAACCATAACACAATACATCACATAAACTGGTATGTGCTCCAGAACCATAACACAATACATCACATAAACTGGTATGTGCTCCATAACCATGACACACCGTGTCAGTGGAGGGGATCAAACATGATGTCAAAACTGGTATGTGCTCCAGAACCATAACACAATACATCACATCAACTGGTATGTGCTCCATAACCATAACACAATACATCACATCAACTGGTATGTGCTCCATAACCATAACACAATACATCACAACAACTGGTATGTGCTCCATAACCATAACACAACACATCACATCAAGTTGGGCCTTCTTTTTCATCTGACACCGAGTGTGTTAGCATCACATCATGGACAATATTGCTTCATACAGAATGAAATCATTCCGATCAGAGGTTCTTATTCTTAACTAAATACATGTTAATACATGTCTCCTTTAGTTTTACACATGCCTCAAAACATTTAATCTGAATATTACTTGTTTTGACATTTGGCACAAAGTGCTTCTGCCTGGTTTATTTTTGGTTTTCTGTCAATTTTCCAACCAGATGCAAACCAACCAGATGGAAACAATGGGACTAACTGTTTACTTGCTGACAATTTCCTCTTTATCTAAACATCAAAATTGGTTTAAACAAAAATTCCTTCTGATCAGACCGAATTGGAATATTTGCTGTGTAAGCAATATTAGGTTGGGTCCATGCATGTAAACACAGTCAATGGTATCCCTTGTTTCCATCTCTATTCTTATCAGTTAGCCATTATAAGTAGTTTCTTGAAATTACAATAGTGCAGGGGTTCTCAACCCGTGGGTCGCGACCCCTTGGGGGGTCGCCAAATTATTTTAGGGGGTCCCCAAATTTATTTTTTAAATTTTATTTTCACGATTTTTCAAAAATAGCAGACCTACAAGCTCATAGCGCGCCACTCGGTGGCGCGCTATGAGCTTGTAGATCTGCTATTTTTCAATAGCTAAATTATAACAATGCTTAAAACACCAAAAGGGGTTCCCGCCCAAAATGGTTTAAGGTTATTGTAGCAGTCAATTTATATTGGGGGTCGGGAGGGGGCGGGGAGGGGGTCCCGAGACATTGCCAAAGCATTTCCGGGGGTCCCCGGCCAAAAACGTTGAGAACCCCTGCGATAGTGAGCATGCACTGTACAAACATCATTTCACCCACTCTTGACCTGTAAAATCGTGATGCGACGATACAGTTGAAGTTGAAATTGACAGCGTTGCTATAAACTCATTAATTTTGTCCATTTAACTAAATTCAAAATGTAAACATAGAGGCAGTTTACATGGCCACGAGTCTTCCTTCTGAACGACTTCTTAAAGAGCTTGTCGATCGCCAATGTATTTACTATTTAATTGAAGATGAGCCCAATAACGATCCATGCTAATTGACCTCTTTAACGTGTTAATGGGTTACATTATGGGTGCGTTCGGAATATATGCGCACCGGGAGTGCACTCACATATTAGTTTGTATTGCGCTCAGTGCGCTATATCTGAATTCTGAACGCACTAGTGTTGTTTTTGGCAGCCAATTTCTATTTTTAGTTTAGTCATATAGTCTTTGGAATAAAACATAATTTAGTTTTAGTCATATTTTAGTCACCCGGAATGTCTTGGTGTTACTCTAGTTTTAGTTGACTAAATATCATAAGATTTTAGTCGATTAAATCTACAGTTGATTTAGTAGACTAAAATGCATTTTGGCAGGCCTTGAGGCCATCGTAATGTCTGTTTTTACACATGCTGAAAATAACCGATCTACAAGCTCACAGCGCGTCGCAGCACTGTGAGCTATTTTCAGCATGCAACCAAGTGTAAAATGACTTATACTGGATCTCTTGTCCACTAGTCCCTCCCTAACATTTTACTCTAGTTTTTATCTGTTGACGAAATTGTCAACATATTTATTCTTAGTTTTTAGTCATCATAGCTTCATTTTCATTTCGTTTTTTATTCAGTTTTCGCCAGTGAAAAAAGGTAGTCGACGAACATCTTTCGTCATAGTTTTAGTCGACAAAACGTACAACACTGGAACGCACCCTATACATTTCTGCATCTGTGCCCTTCTTCATGTGTTCATTCAGCTGTCTGGAACGCACCCTATACATTTCTGTCTGGAACGCACCCTATACATTTCTGCATCTGTGCCCTTCTTCGTGTGTTCATTCAGCTGTCTGGAACGCACCCTATACATTTCTGCATCTGTGCCCTTCTTCGTGTGTTCATTCAGCTGTCTGGAACGCACCCTATACATATCTGCATCTGTGCCCTTCTTCATGTGTTCATTCAGCTGTCTGGAACGCACCCTATACATTTCTGCATCTGTGCCCTTCTTCATGTGTTCATTCAGCTGTCTGGAACGCACCCTATACATTTCTGCATCTGTGCCCTTCTTCGTGTGTTCATTCAGCTGCCGGCGGTGACTACTGGCGCCTGCTGAACCCCGGGGAGTACCGGGTGACGGCCAAGGCCGACGGCCACACCCCTCAGACCAGGCTGTGCATGGTGGGCTACGACAGCGGAGCCACCAAGTGCGGCTTCCACCTGGCCAAGTCCAACTGGGACCGCATCAAGGAGATCATGGCGCTCCACGGAAAGAGACCCATCCGACTCGTCCCCAAAGCGACCGCCACTACAACAACAACAACGACAACACCAACGACAACGAGCGCCAGAGGTGCCGGTGGTGGCCGTGGCGCGGCGAGACGGACCGAAGGAGGCGAGGAAGACGGGACGGCGGTTAACTCGCAATCACACAATGCAGAGCGCCTCAGGAGGCTCCGGCAGATGCGCCTGCGCCGGCTACGTCTTCAGAAAGCACGACAGTCCTCCACGACGACGACGGAAGCCACGACGACAACGACGATGGCGCCCACGACGGCACCTGCGACCGAGAGTACAACTTCCTGGTACGACTCGTGGTTTCCTGTGGATAGCTTCGAGTCGGAGCCCACGCAGCAGTACTTGGAGATCGGCATGGATGATATTGATTACTAAAGCTAAAATAAAACTACACTTATACTCGGTCGTATTGGCGGTGCCGTGAGCTGAAAATATCCGATCTACATATTCCGTCGAACGCCACCAGCTGTAGAGTAATGCTTAATTTATGCTCCGACTCACCTTATAGATCGGCCAAAAATAGCCGATCTATAAGGTGCTTGTGGAGCGGCAATCTTTAGCGCACGATTCCGGCAGTAGCTCTGGTCCATAGATAGCCCTAATGCCCTTTGCTGCGTTGCATTAAGGCTATGTGACTTGCCCTCGCAGGAAGCCATTGCCAAATCTTGTCTATGAGTTTTCTCTTGGCAACATCACTAGAGGGTTGCAGTGGAGTAACTAAAAGTATTTTTCTTCCGGTGAAAAAAAGAAATCCCTTTTCTGGCCAAAAAGTACATTTTATACGTGGTGGGGGGCTCAGAGTGCGTCCACTAAGGAAAGTAAGCTTTCTAATAACACAAGCCGCCTTTGTATTGGTGAGTATAGGTAAAACGTTCTTTTTATTTTCGCAAACAGAGGAGAGGCTGGTCTGCATTTCATGCGGGCAGGAAGACAAGAGTCACATTGCCTTAATGCAACGGCAGCAAAGGGCATTAGGGCTATGGACCAGAGCTAGCGGCGGAGCATATAATTGAAGCATTACTCCACATCTGTCTCTTGAAAATGATAGAAGCTTCCTAGCCAGTCAGGATAAATCTGCCACTGTGCCGCATAACAGCTGCAATCAATCATACAATGATCGTCACACATGCTTAGGTTATTAGTTATGTGCTTTATTTTATTTTGAAAAGTTGGGTCTGTTTATATACCGGTACTCTTTTTTTAATATTTGTATTTAAAGGGCTTTTTTTCCCTTTTGTTTTTTAAATATTTTTCTAATGCCGATGATCTGATATGACTTAAATTGTATCTGCTGAGCAGAGACAAACACAGCAAGACAAATGTAATTGAATCTACGTTCAATAAAGCTGTTGAATGATAAAAGGGGAAAATATCAGTTATAATGCTCGTTATTAATGTCATTATTCGCACAGAATCACAGATAAAACACGTTAAACATTCTTAAAGTAGTATAATGCGGTGTAATGTTTTCTGTCAGAAAGAAAGTGTGTGTATGTTGTGTGTGTGTGCGTGCGTGCGCATGATCCAGTGTAGTTTATTTTATTATCACCAACAATAAAATGCACTTATTTATAATAAATAACTGACCAATTAACCAACAAATTAAAACTGACTTTGCCACAGGCATTTTAAAGCCCCATTTGCAATATTGAATCAAAAAGTAGGCTTTGCTGCCACGTTGTGGTAATAACGGTACATTGCAGAATTCAAAATGTCATCAGTTATACACAGTGACAATACTAGGCTGGTAGGCCACAGATAAAAATCTATTTCAAAAGTATTTTCACAGGCCTTTCACAGGCCTACTCCGTTACAACAAGTAAAAGTCCGCAATTTAAAATGTATTGGTATGGCACCAAAATGTACTTAAATGACAACTTTAGTTTTTTTCAACCAAGGTTCATGTTTTAGGTTGTTATTAGAGAAAGTAAAAGATGGAGTGTTAATTGTCTCCACCAGGTCGAAGGCATGGGGAAAGAGTATGTTTTGCACTCCGTCCGTGTGTGTGTGTGTGTCCGTCCTTCCTTCCTTCCTTCCTTCCGTCCGTCCGTTATCAGCTAATCTCTGGCACCGTTGGCCCGATCCGTGCCAAACTTTGCACACACACTCCCTGGATGCCAACGACGAACCTCTGCCCCAAATATTCCTCAACGACCTGTTATAGCGCCACCATGAGGCCGATTTAGGCAAAACGCATTTCTGTACATTACTCGTACACATTTTATCCATACATTAGTCCTGTACCTGCCTGTAGACCTTCTCGCAATTTGGTGTTGGGGGAATTTCTCACTTGAACTGAGTCAATGGGTCCCTAGACATGAAAAATCAACGAGGTGCTCGTCCGCCATAGTGCCACGAATGGCGCAATGGCCACATCAAATATGGAAGCCATCGGCTATGATGAAAATACAACTTTTTTGTTTCTGGGTGTATTTGCACATGTAATACCTCCATCCTGACTAATTCAGGTATGTGGAATTCATTTCTGATACTATTTGAATCATTGTGGGTGATATTGACCTTGAAAGGTCATGGTCATGGTCATTTAGCTATTCCAAAGACATTGGCCATTGTTAGGAGTAAAAATAAGTGCAATAAGTCTATTTCAAATAATTCTGACATTTATAATTCATTTCTGATATTGTTTTGACAATTAAGGATCATCTTATCATTGAGGTATCAATATAAATATTTTTATTCAATAACTCAATTACGATTTTTGTCTTTACTTTGTCTTATTTATTATATCAAAATACATGAACATACAAATATAACAATTCTAAATGTCCCTCTTTAACTTTTATTTTAATTGAGTGCTTTAATTAGAATATAAGTATGCAGAAAAGGCTAAACACTTTGGAATGACGTTAAACATGGTAGATCCTCCGTGGCTGCGTCATTAGGTGAGTACTAGTTTAATGAATTGTTTAAGTTTCATAGTAACATTCATCATCAACAGGCTGTTGTTGATGCCCCCCTAGCCATGGTTCACATGACGCTCGTACTTCACGAGCATGACAGTCATGTTTCAGGGCTAATGCCCCCCCAAAATAACAGGTTACAGGATTCTCATTCTGTTACTGTCACTGGATGGCCGCCGTGCCATTTCTTATAAACTATGTAGTTCATACGTGGGTCCACGGTGGTGGTGGTGTTCATGCGCCGCGGTGTGCGCCGTGGAGAGGGCATTATGCGCGCTGCTGGCTGGTTGGAGCGCAGCGCAACAGCCTTTCTGTCCAGTCCTACGTGTATAGGCTGGCGATTGTGGCGAATTATATTCGTTAATAAAGAGAGAGCTGTAAAGGGGATATTGTCTATGGTCAGTTCATGGTGTGTATCATTCTCGTTTTTAACCATAGAGTTAATTAGGGCCGTAATAATGCGGCGCAATGACGGTAGGCAGTAGCCTAATAGCCTACAATGTAAACAACTTGCGCAAGCATTAAAAATGGGTTTTAATTGTCGGGTAACGGAAAATAACGGAAAATAATCTAACCTTTTACTTTTCTCAGAAGGTAATTTGTAACGGTAAGGGATTATTTTTATGGGCAGTAATCCAGTAACCTAACGACGTTACTTTCTAAAGTAACGATGCCCAACACTGATTATGTTATACTATTAGCAGATCTACAAGCTTAGTGCCGCGCTACGAGCTTGTAGTTCTGCTATTTTTGAAAAATCGCGAAAATGTGGCACAAATCTTTGAATATATATTCTTTCAGAGTGAGCGTTTTTAACTCAAATCTTTGTTTCTGGGGGAGTCCCTGGAACAACATATTTTCAGATGGGGGTCGGCGGCCAATTACATATATTTTTGCGGGTCCTTGACATGAAAATGTTTGAGAACGACTGACATAGAAACAACAGAAGGCATTTGTAGAATTGTCCTCAGCTAGGTCCAAATGGGTTAAACCTTAATTTGGCTTTTACTGATCATTTTCATTTCATTTCATTGTATTTCGCACATGAGTGTATCACAATACAGTACAAATCATAATAGATAACAATTCATTTGTCTTTCATACAGTCTCTGATTGCGGCGGAAGCCATGCAAGGTACCAACCAGCACATCGGGAGCAATTTGGGGTTCAGTGTCTTGCCCAAGGACAGTTCGACATGTAGCCAGGAGGAGCCGGGATTCGAACCGCCGACCCATGGATCATTGGACGACCTGCTCTACCTCTTGAGCCACAGTCGCCCATTACACTTGTTTACAAGAGGGTCCACCTTGTTCAATTCATCAAAACATTTAGAGACGTACAAATAGACACTACTATATAGCCAAAGAACAGAACAGGAATTCATCATAGAGGTAAAAATGGAAAAGAAAGAAAGAAACATACATTCAGATTTTACGGGGGCGAGTTTCGGATTGCAGCCGTCCGTAGGTGCCCTTTGAGAGCGGTTTTGAAGGAGTCAACATTTGCATGTCTTAATGACTGTTGGTAGGGCGTTCCACATTTTGGTGGCATAGGAATAGGATCGAAAAGAATTGAGTCCCTTGTTTGTGCCGAATCTGGGTTGTACATGGTTCGTTGCACTTCCTCTGGTGTTGTGGGTGTGGACTTTGTTAACATTAAAGGACAACTTTAGTTTTTTTCAACCAAGGTTCATGTTTTAGGTTGTTAGAGAAACAAAAAAAATTATTTTTTCATTTGCTGTTTTCTTTCGTTTTAGGGATTTTAGCTGTTTTTGACAGGGGGCGGGGGCATTCGAGCATGGGGCTAAATATGTATTTTTTTACAACATTTTATAGCGATTTCTTTTTTAATTATTTACTATAGTCCTAATAAACCCCAGGAAATTTCATCTGGCCACAAAACATCACGAGATCTACTGAATGTGTCAAACTGACATTGAGCCTGGCTTCCCCCCAGTAGGTTACCTTCACATTCAGTAGATCCTGTGATTTATTTGTGGCCAGATGTAATTTCCTGGGGTGTATCAGGACTATAGTAAATAATAATAAAAAAAAAATCTCCATAATATCTTGTAAAGAAAATACATATTTAGCACCATGCTCGAAAACGAAAGAAAGCAGCAAATGAAACAAAATAATAACACTCATCTTTTACTTTCTCTAATAACATCCTAAAACATGAAACTTAGTTGAAAAAAACTAAAGTTGTCCGTTAAGGAAGTATCTAGACAGGTAGTTATAGTTAGTTACTTTATTGACACAAATGTATAAAACATTGGGTCCAAACAATAATAAAAAACCCATGTGTGAGCTTGTAGATCTAAGCTCACATAACAACGTCGTTGTGAGCTTGTAGATCTAAGCTCACATAACGTCGTTGTGGGCTTGTAGATCTAAGCTCACATAACGTTGTTGTGAGCTTGTAGATTGGCTCTGTTTTCGGTTCAAATTAAGTGTTTCTTCCACCAGGTGGCAGTAAAGGGTTACAAGGAGGGGTTGTGTAAAGTTTGGTGACTCAACTATCTAGTCTAGACTACAAAACCTTATTTCAACTGCACGCTTTAAAACAAATAGGCCTATAGGTCTACTGACAACGTAAACATTCAATGTGTTTTATATCAACAAGCTACAGCTGCTGAACAATGGACAAAACTCACAGCAAACCACATGAACATTTATTCATTAAACATGGAAACAAAACCGAAATGAGAGTAGCCTATAGGCTAGTAGCCACCACACCACAACGAGAGATGAACTTGTGGATTCTACAAAGAGCAGACGGACAATAAACAAAACCAACTGAAGAACAATGCAGGAGCAAAAGTCAGGGAGGAAGCGCCACTTCATCTTAGAAGGTAAGGCTCATCTAGAATATAAATACTGTTTAATTGAGTTTAAATGCTATGTGTTGCCGACATGACGTGTGTTGCTACTTATTGCGCAGCTGTGCACTTAATGAAGTTAATTATGCTGTTTGGCTGCTGGTGCTTGTAGGCCATAAATAAAATGCATAAATCACAAGCTTTGTAGATTAGACAGTTTCACTATTGCACATATAAGTTCTCATGTAGGATACAGTTGTTTATTTTGGGCAAGTTTTCATAGTAGTACCTGGATGGTGTTGTCATGGTTACCAACATGATAGAGAGAGAGACAGACTGGGGAAGAGGGGGAGAGAGAGAGAGAGAGAGAGAGGGGGAGAGAGAGAGAGGGGGAGAGAGAGAGACTGGGGGAGAGGGGGGGAGAGAGAGAGGGGGAGAGAGAGAGAGACTGGGGGAGAGGGGGAGAGAGAGAGAGGGGGAGAGAGAGAGAGAGACTGGGGGAGAGGGGGGGAGAGAGAGGGGGAGAGAGAGAGAGACTGGGGGAGAGGGGGAGAGAGAGAGGGGGAGAGAGACTGAGAGAGAGAGAGAGATTTGATATTGTTTTCTGTTGTATTATAATTGTTTCTGTTTTTGCTGCATTTGATGCTTTCAATACTGTAGTTGTACCAGTGTTGATTTTCACAGATTGTTTTTATTTATTTCATAAAGTCTTTTGAATAAAACTTGTTTTAGTCATATTTTAGTCACCTAAAATGTTTTAGTTTTAGTCAACTAAATATTTGACATCCAAAATACATTTTGGCAGGCCTTGGTGTGGTGGTGTCGTAATTCCTGATTATGCACTTGGTTGCATGATGAAAATAGCCGATCTACAAACTCAGTGTGAGCTTGTAGATCTCAAAAGTGAAAAAGGGCATGGCAGATGTCTTCGTGATGCTACAAGCTCATTGTGAGCTTGTAGATCTGCTAGTTTCAGCAGATTGCAGAATTATGCGGAATGTCCCATTTCACAATGCATACAAATCATTTGAAAATAGCAGATCTACAAGATCACAATGCATTGCAAAGTGACACAATGTGAGCTTGTAGATCTGCTAGTTTCAGCAGAATAATGCACTTCACGATGCTCTGGGACAGTGGTGGAAAGTAACTATGTACATTTGCTTAAGTAGCCTACTGTACTTAATTACAATTTTGAGGTGTATTGTTTTTTGTTGAGTATTTCCAATGTCCTATTTGAAAATAGTTCAGCTGTTGAAGTGGAGCTCATCAATGTCATTTTTTTTTTTTCATCGATAAATCTAAATGGAGGAGAGTGTAAATGGTAAATGGTGCATTTATATAGCGCCTTTATCCAAGGCGCTTTACATGGATTGTGCATTACATTCACCCACACATTCATATGGTGGTGGGAACCATGCAAGGCACCAACCAGCACATCAGGAGCAATTAGGGGTTCAGCGTCTTGCTCAAGGACACTTCGACACTAACTCTGGGGGAGCCCGGGTTCGAACTGGCAACCTTGCGGTTACCATCCAGCCACTCTACCCCCGAGCCACCGCCGCCCGAGTGAGTGAGAGTGTAAATGTGTCAAACAGCTGGACAGCTACAGTACATCTGCTCCATGCACCTCCAACACTCTATATTTAGAGTTATAATTCAACCCTGGAAAACTCACCTAAACACCCTGTAAACAAATACTAGGAGACTTGTAGCATTTATATTTTTAAGACTTGAATGCTACAAACAGGAAGGTAGGAGCGCACACCAGTAGTGGGGAGGTGCTGACCGCAGGAGATAACTATGACTATGAGAGAGGCCGCACAGGTTAACGGTGCCGGAGATTAGCTGTTCACAGACGGACGGACGGACGGACACACACACACACACACACACACACACGGACGGACGGACGGACGGACGGACGGACGGACGGACGGAGTGCAAAACATACTCTCTCCCCATGCCTTCGGCCTGGTGGAGACAAAAAGCATAAATCACAGACTAGCTCTGGTCCATAGCCTTCTACTGCTTCTACGATTCTGAATCGTAGAAGGCTATGGACCAGAGCTAATGACAGACATGCTTGGTTGTGTATTTAGAAGAACGTTGTGTGATTTGTGGTGCACATTTGTTTACATTATATTAGCTGTGGCCATATTGAGTTGTCATGAATGTCTGGTTGTTCTGCTCTTGGTCTCATTGGAATATATTTCTATTAAAATAGAAATTGAGGGGGAAAATAGCGGATCTACAAGCTTTGTAGATTAGACAGTTTCACTATTGCAGATATAAGTTCTCATGTAGGATACAGTTGTTTCTTTTGGGCATGTTTTCATAGTAGTACCTGGATGGTGTTGTCATGGTTACCAACATGATGATGAGAGAGAGAGAGAGCGAGAGAGAGGGAGAGGGAGAGGGAGAGGGAGAGGGAGAGAGAGAGAGAGAGAGAGAGAGAGAGAGAGAGAGAGAGAGAGAGAGAGAGAGAGAGAGAGAGAGAGAGAGAGAGAGAGAGAGAGAGAGAGAGAGAGAGAGAGAGAGAGAGAGAGAGAGAGAGAGAGAGAGAGAGAGGAGAGAGAGAGAGAGAGAGAGAGAGAGAGAGAGAGAGAGAGAGAGAGAGAGATTTGATATTGTTTTCTGTTGTATTATAATTGTCTCCAACCAGGCCGAAGGCATGGGGAGAGAGTATGTTTTGCACTCCGTCCGTGTGTCCGTCCGTCCTTCCTTCCGTCCGTCTGTGTACAGCTAATCTCCGGCACCGTTAACCCGGTCGATGCCAAACTTTGCACACACACTCCCTGGATGCCAACGATGAACCTCTGCCCCACATTTTCCAGAACGGCCTGTTATAGCGCCACCATGAGGCAGCTTTTCACATTTTTTACCTAAAACTGCACGATCTGCGTGAAACGTTGCATGCACACTCCCTAGAGTCCAAGGACAAACCTTTGACCTGCATTTTCCGCATCTGCCTTTTATAGCGCCACCAGGAGGCCGACTTTTGTAAAACACATTTTTTGATATTACTCCTCCAGATTCTGTCCAAAAATCTCACAAATCGTTACACAGTATCTCTATGGTCATGTGCTCAAGTCGGATCTGTCTGATATTTCATATTCCATCCTAATTGGCTATAATTGGCTTTCACAGTTTGCAAGATTGCCCCGTTTTCAACAATAGCCTCAAATCATGAACGCAGCATGCAATTTACGTGAAATCTTTCACACATTTTCTTACTAGGCTGAGGAATATATCCCACCCTTTTCACATTGGCCTGTTATAGCGCCACCAACAGGTTGATTTTTGCAAAACACATTTTTGGAACAAAATGCCTCAAATCATCCAATTGCCATCAAAGGCGTATGAAGAAATGGCAATCGGTACACATGATCTCTGTAGTCATGTGATCAAGACGAGTCTGTTGGATTTCTCAGATTGTACACTGATTGGCTAAGATTGCCTTCCAAAGTTTTCGGGAGTGGCCCGTTTTGTACAAAATGCTGCACATGTCCTGCTCATCCAGAATTCTATCCTCAGAGATGCTATGAGTGATCTGGCTCTGCATTTCCTCAACAAAATGAAGAAAATTGTTGCAAAAACAAATAAAAGAAAACATCCTCCTAAAGATTTTGCCAAACATCACACACACTCCTATCCTCCTGGTGGAGACCTGTGCCCGGAAGGGCACTTTTTCTAGTTGTTTCTGTTTTTGCTGCATTTGATGCTTTCAATGCTGTAGTTCTACCAGTGTTGATTTTCACAGATTGTTTTTATTTATTTGGTTTTACGGCGGTGGTGGCTCGGGGGTAGAGTTTCCGGATGGTAACCCGCAAGGTCACCAGTTCGAACCCGGGCTCCCTTACCCCCTTTTTGAAACTAGCTCCTTGCCACTCGCCCTACACACTTCCACTTGGTTTGAGCATACATATATAAATCATAGAGATGGCACTGGATGGGAGGGGAATCCCAGTGCCGTCTCTATGCTTTATATATCTATGCTCAAACCAAGTGGAAGTGTGTAGGGCGAGTGGCAAGGAGCTAGTTTCAAAAAGGGCCTGCAGAGTTAGTGTCGAAGTGTCCTTGAGCAAGACACTGAACCCCTAATTGCTCCTGATGTGCTGGTTGGTGCCTTGCATGGTTTCCTCTGCCATCGGTGTGTGAATGGGTGAATGAAATGCACAATCTATGTAAAGCGCCTTGGATAAAGGCGCTATATAAATGCACCATTTACTCATATAGCCTTTTGAATAAAACTTGTTTTAGTCATATTTAGTCAACTCAAATGTTTTTTTTTTAGTCAACTAAATAATCTAATTATCATAAGATATTTGACATCCAAAATACATTTTGGCAGGCCTTGGTGGTGTCGTAATGCCTGATTATGCACTTGGTTGCATGCTGAAAATAGCCGATCTACAAGCTCAGTGTGAGCTTGTAGATGTGAAAAAAGGCAATGCTGGTGAACTGTACAGGGCATGGCAGATGTCTTCGTGATGCTACAAGCTCATTGTGAGCTTGTAGATCTGCTAGTTTCAGCAGATTGCAGAATTATGCGGAATGTCCCATTTCACAATGCATACAAATCATTTGAAAATAGCAGATCTACAAGATCACAATGCATTGCAAAGTGACACATTGTGAGCTTGTAGATCTGCTAGTTTCAGCAGAATTATGCAGAATGTCCGTTTCACAATGCTCTGGGACAGTGGTGGAAAGTAACTAGATACATTTACTTGTATTACTTAAGCTCACCACTCCTGAATGAAGTGTCTGGTGCTGGGACTCTGGTGCAACGCACAGGTCCTGGGCCTGGTGAGAGCAGGAGTGGACCTGGTGAGGCGTATAGGGGCCCGGACAGGAGACAACCCACAGAGCCTAGTCCTTCCATGCACCAGAAGCGTCCCTCCCAGCCCTGGCAGAGTAGTTCCGGAGTGGTTCCAACGGATTGTGTGGCCCTGGTTTTGCCCTAGTGCGACGTAAGTCGGGACTTGATCACCCCGGCTGGGTAACCCAAGTGAAGGGTATGATGTTCGAGAGGATACGTCCCAGGTGTGCATCCATGCAATGTTTTTTTTGTTATAAGTACTGTACTTAATTACAATGTTGAGGTGTTTTTTTTTGTTGAGTATTTCCAATTTCCTATTAGAACATAGTTCAGCTGTTGGAGAGGAGCTCATCAATGTCAAATGTTTCCATCGATAAATCTAAATAAATCTAAACGGAGGAGAGTGTAAATGTGTCAGCTGCAGTACATCTGCTCCATGCACCTCCAACACTATATTTAGAGTTATAATTCCACCCTGGTATACTCACCTAAACACCCTGTAAACAAATACTAGGAGACTTGTAGCATTTATATATTTAAGACTTGAATTATTTACTATTTACATTTAGAGGCCAATATTGTACCATCATTACAGTATACAATATAGTAACTTCCTCCACTGGTGATGTCATCATCACTGTGTAATTCTGTACGGCTGCCTTTTCAGAACTTCTCATTTGAAGTCATTTACATATAATTATATTTAAACAGCGACTGGTATTGTCCAGATATGGACTAGTATGTAAATATCTGACGTTGTTCCTTATCTGTTGACCTACATTTAAAGAAGTCCAAACTCAGGGATGTTTATTATTCAACTGCACATCCTGTACATTAATGTAGTTACTAAAGTGAACTCTTTATCATATGAGGTACAGCAGTTTATATCAACTCCCTGGTGTCACAAACACAACATTGATGTGATCAATTCTACATGTTGAAATGTAACAGTAATTTACAGTAATTAGAGTTCATGTACTGTTTTATCCATAACATTCACTGTTTTAAAGGACCACTTCACCACTTTTCAACCTATCTTCATATAATTGGTCCTCAATCATGATAAAATGGCACAATGTCTTTCTACTCAGTCTAGGCTGTGGACAGTTCAGAAACCCGTCCACCAGTGACATCATCGATGGGGAATCCAAGCTAATATATACTGCAGGCTTTCTAGTCCTGAAAAGTTGCAATGCGAAAATGGAAGCAATCGTTCTCACGGTAATACAACTCCAAACATTTTTGTAAAGAAATCTTATTAAAAATAAATCCGCCTAACGATGATTTCACTGGTGGACGGGTTTCTGAACTGCCCACATCCCTCCTATGAGACACAGACTGGGTTCTGAACTGCCCACAGCCCTCCTATGAGACACAGACTGGTTTCTGAACTGCCCACAGCCTTCCTATGAGACAGACTGGTTTCTGAACTGCCCACAGCCCTCCTATGAGACACAGACTGGTTTCTGAACTGCCCACAGCCCTCCTATGAGACAGACAGGTTTTTTAACTGCCCACAGCCCTCCTATGAGACACAGACTGGTTTTTGAACTGCCCACAGCCCTCCTATGAGACACAGACTGAGTAGGAAAAAATGGTGCAATTTTATCATGATCATTAGTGAGGACCAATTATATGAAGATAGGTTGAAAAGTGGTGAAGTGGTCCTTTAAGCTCTGTCCACACGTACAAGGGCATTTACAAATAAACATAGCTGTGTGTGTGTGTGTGTGTGTGTGTGTGTGTAGGGGGGGGGGGGGGGTTCATCCACGCAAACCAGTTTTGACGAAAAATCGACTACCTTTTTCCACTGACAAACTAAATGGAAACTAAATAAAAACTATATGATGACTAAAACTAAGACTAAATATACTGACTGAAATAAAATGTTAGGAAGGGACTAGTGGACAAGAGATCCAGTATAAGTCCTTTTACAATTAGTTGCATGCTGAAAATAGACGATCTACAAGCTCAGAGGTTGTGGGCTTGTAGATCGGCTATTTTCAGCAAGTTATGCCGTCATTACGACGGCATCAAGGCCTGCCAAAATACATTTTGTTCGACTAAATCAACTGTAGATCTAGTCGACTAAAATCTTATATTTAGTCGACTAAAACTAGACTAACACATTACTAAATGTGCGACTAAAATGTGACTAAAACTACATGAAAACTATTCAAGAGACTATGACTAAAACTAAAATCAAAATTTGCTGTCAAAAACAACACTGACGGAAACACATTTCTGGCCATCTTTGAGAATCTTTGAGAATTATTAGTGAGGACCTATTATATGAAGATAGGTTGAAAAGTGGTGAAGTGGTCCTTTAACTGTAACAAACTGATTTGGACCAAACCCAGTTTCATCACAAACACTTTATTGATCTATCTGTCTGTGGTGTTAAAATGGAACAGATGGCTGTTATTCATTGATTACATGTTACATTACATAGTCTCCCCTTTATCTGAATAATGGAAATATGAATTATCCTCTTGAACCCCAGCATGACTATTATGGGGGGAACATTTCCCAAAATAGCAGATCTACAAGCTCATTGTCTATTTGAAACCCCCCACCCTCACCCCCCCACAGGCGGGTGGTAGCTCCAGGACCACAAAGGGTTAATCAGGTGCTGCACATACACAACTATTACTAGTTAATGCATAACTCTAGAAAACTATTTCACAAATCCAATAGGCTGTTACCCCACATGTACGGTCGTCCCATTCTCCATTATAAAACACAGCACAGTCTTGTCCTTCCCCACGGTCATTAGGCTGACCAGGCTTCCAGTACCTGTAGAAGGAGAAACATTAATACATTACAATACCTTCACAACAAGGATTTCATCTGAATGTTTAGTTTTTTTTAATCATGACTTCAAATTATATTACATTATATATTTACGTACAAATTAACTGGACAATGAAATAGACAACGGATACAGAGTAACTGTTGTATTATAGCCTTTGATTCCATTTAGAAATAAATATAAAGAGGAAATAATGTGAAATGTAGTTTGCTGAAAATAAATGTAGTTAAAATGTTTTCTTTAACCCATTCTGGGCGGGAACCCCTCTTGGGGTTCTGTAATACTGTATGTACAGTATTACAAAAATTAAAAAAATGTGATGCTGCTATATAATTATTTTAAGTTTCTCAGAAAACTTAGGTCAGTATTTAGAAGGTGTTTATAGAATCGGCCTCAGTAGAATAATGAAGGTAAAGTCTTACGTTGTGGTCAGTGGTGTTCCATCCACCCACTTCCACACTTGTTCTGTCTCTCTGTCGGTCAGTCCAAACCACACAACATTGTCTCTGCCAACGAGTCCGTCAACAAAGTCCTGGACAGACAAGCAGCTGGTTACTGAAGTACAATCTGTACAATACTAGATGTGTGTCTCAACTAGATGGAGTAGGTTACAGCACACACACACACACACACACACACACACACACACACACACACACACACACACACACACACACACACACACACACACACACACACACATTTTAATCATTTATTTATGTCCACATAAGAGATACAATACAAGGACACAAATATTTACAAGGTGCTGTACAGAGTGCAATCAGCAAATCCCGGACAAATACCCACACACCCTTCAGGGGTACAAGTAACAGCCTCTTCGCCATATTTGGCGGCAACCGATAGTAGAAGAGATTGCACAGAATTTCGCGAGCCGTTTGGCTGCTTTTTTTGGCATCCCAAGTTGTTGGAAGCCTCTTACAACCAGACTGTGTACGTGTCCTAGGCTGCCGAAAATAAACACAAGTAGATTGCACAACAGTCCTGTCAAAACTTGACTATTGTAACTCTCTCCTTACTGGCCTACCGGCATGTGCACTGAAGCCTCTCCAACTGATCCAAAATGCCGCAGCTCGCTTGGTCTTCAACCAGCCAAAATTCTCACATGTCTCCCCCCTGCTCCGCTCCCTGCACTGGCTCCCGGTCGCTGCCCGCACAGAATACAAAACTCTGATGTTGGCATTTAAAGCAACCAAAGGTATGGCTCCCCCATATCTTGCCAGCATGATTGAACCCTACAAACCCTCCCGCGCACTCAGATCAGCCAACGCAGGGAAGCTGGAAGTACCCTCACTAAAAACGCCGGGACAACGCTCCACACGTCCCAAACTCTTCTCCCTTCTGGCCCCAAAACTGTGGAATGCACTTCCCGTTGCAATCAGAACTGCAGCATCACTCCCGATCTTCCGCCGTAGTCTGAAAACCCACCTTTTCAGACTCCATCATGGCCCATAGCACTTACCCTACCCCCCTTAGACAGCACTTCTTAGACTTATATAGCATTTGAAACAGACTTATAGCATGTCATGTAGACAGCACAATAAGTGCATTGTATGTAGTCATAGCACTTCATAGTATATATGTACAGCATAGTATAGCATATATGTATAGTTTATATGTATAGTGTCATTATAGAGATATGTTCTAGTTATAGTTTATATGTATAGTGTCATTATAGAGATATGTTCTAGTCACGTTCTTAGCTTACGCATGTTTCGCGATAAATGCATTTTACATATGTGATGTATTCCCATGCTTTTTGTTCTTGCTTAATGTAAATCGCTCTGGATTAAGAGCGTCTGCTAAATGCCTAAATTGTAAATTGCACCTATAGCGTAGTTCAATGATGGTCTGGAGGAGCGGCTGGTACTTAATGACTTTGGTCATAAAGGCTTCCTCTAAGCTAGAATCAAAGGTGCAGGCCATTTCAAGAATGAAAACTGATCTGTTCTCTTCATTGACCACAACAACATCTGGTGTGTTAGCAGATAGATGTGCAAAAAAATCTGTATTTTCAGTTCAGAGTTGAAACATGGAAGTTTTGACACAGGAATGTTTGTACATTCTCACAGACAGTGCAAAATGTTTAGATATGTCCTTTGTTATGAGATCAACTATTCTGTCGTGGCGTGCTATGTAAAGCCCTTTATAGGCATAACAGCCATTCAGAATGTGTGACATGATTTCTGTAACAAGCCCTGTGGTGTGATGCAAGCAATGAGGTGCATGGGTGGAGGGAAACCAGAGGGAAAGGTTGAGTCTGGTGGGAAGGATCTGTAGTCTGGCTTTTACTGTAAAGGTGATAATGTCCTCATTGAGAGCTGTGTTCCTTATAAATGAATGGGAAACAGAATGGTCAGCATGGGGAAGGCAAGCCAGTTTCCCCTGGAGTTTGAGTCCAGTCCAGTGTTGTTGTTGCCGATGTTGGAACATATCCAACAGGGTCCGCCGGGCACCCTTAGGTGTCAACAGGTGGGTGTGTCCGCTGTAGGTCACTGTTGCTCTAACAGAGGTGAGAGGGTCAGTTATTATGTCCTCAGAGACCTCCACAGCCTCAGGGTCAGGCTGTGCCCACTCCAGGGACACACCGGCTTGGACGCAGAGGTCGTTCAAATCCGTCCAATCCGATGAGACTCCGAAGCCTGGGGAGCGAGTGTCCAGTTTCCCACTAGGTTTCCTTTTGAACCCAAGGAAGTGGGGCGGTGGCTCCCTGGCTAAAGGGACCTTGAGTCTCCTCAAATCGAGGAACAGGGAAGATCTAGCTAGCTCCCTAACATCTCTATCATCATTATTCAGCATGCTCAATAGATGTGATATGCGCATGCTGATATAAATCCATGACACATTCGGTACACCCAGCCCCCCCCCCCCACTGAGGATGGTGAATAATATCACGGGTGCTGTGTGTGTTCAGGGCAAACCACTTGCGTACTAAGCTCACTGTTTTATTGTTCATTTCGCTTAGCACCTTCTGCTGGAGGTGAACATTGGAGAAGAAGTGTTGGACTTTAGACGGTGCTATTGGTCTAATGGCCTCTAGCTTCATGGTTAAAGGTAGAGAGCATCTGTCAATAAGGTCCAACCTAGATGTGAACTCGGACAAGATGATGTTAACTTGTTCCTTCCATTCACCTGCAATGTTAAACTTATGCCCTAGATAGGAGTAGTATGTCTCATGAAGGGAGAACACACGTATGGGTTTGGTGGCTATTCTGAAGTCAGGGCATGTGTCGTGTTAGAGTGGTACCACCTATTTCCTCCGCTCCTTCTCTCATACAGTACAGCACATTTCATGTCTTTAACTTCCAGGCCTGACCATTCCAGAAATTAATCTGTCCTGGTGAGCATGTTTTTGATTACTTTCTCTTCCCTGGAAGCCAACTGGACATCATCTGCGTAGCCCTGTACTGGGTTAGGTGGAATCACACTGTGGGAGGGGGCACACAGACATAACCACTTTAACCACTGGTTGAGGGCAATTATAAAATGAACTGCGCTCCAAGGGCAGCCAGTCTTAATCCCTATCTTTAGAGGTATAGGTGGAGTTCGCTGTTTTCCACAGATAACCTGGATGGAAGACTCACAGTAAATATCTTTCACTACGTCGATGTACACTTGAGGTAATTTTATTTCCTCAAGTGACCTGATCATGACATCATGTGAAAGGGTCCCAAATGCGTCTCTAAAATCAAGAAAGACTGAGTACAGTCTACATGACTCGTGCTTGAAATCACCAACCCCTGTTTTAAGGCAAAACACATGCTCGTTCATACCCTGCCCTATATATGCTTTTTGTTTGCAAGACACACACACACACACACACACACACACACACACACACACACACACACACACACACACACACACACTCTTACCTGTTCTTCTCTACTGTTGATGACCATCAGATCGGCTCGTTGGTTCTGACAGTATTCTCTACTTTTCTGCCATGTTTTCGTTTCAGTAGACATGTAGTAACAGCTGTCTCCAAACTTCGTCCATCCAACGGGACACTGGTCTAAAAACATCAAACAGGACATTTACTGATGGATTGTCAATGTACTGATAATCAATTCTAACACATACAGTTGTAATAATAATAGTAGGCCTAGTCAGAGATGGAGTGGAGGGTAAAACTATTCACTTATTATATCAATGGTGTTTTCTACTATTTAGCCTCAGTGATGTACCCGAACGCGTTCTTTGAACGATTGTTCACGAACGCGTTCCTATTTCGGCTGAACGTGAACTGAACGTACTGTATTTCTGCCTGATGAACGTCATTGTGAACACGTTCATTTCTGGCGTGTGTGAACGTCACTTTCTCACGTTCAACTTCGTTCAAAAGTGAGTGAGCCTTCCAGGCGAAACCCCAGCTAAACCACACCCTAACCACTCCTTAATATCTAGCGGAAAACCCACCAATAAGCCCTTATCCAACACAAATTAACTAATCTTTCTCAAGCCGCACAATTTCACTGGAGCGCGCAGCGTGCATATGCACGCAGACAGCAGACACATACAGTCCTACATGTCCCGACCCAAACACTGAGGAGGTAAAGTAAACGTGTTTATAATGTGCCACGGAAAATAGATTCCAATTGCTTGTTATTTTTGCGGTATGTCGTACGTGTCCAACTGTCCATACATAATCGCCTCGTTCGGCCAACAAAATATATCTCCCTCCCTCCACAGAAGCACAGTGATGCCTGATTTATTCTTCGTCGTACACGTGTTCCATGCTGAAAATAGTTGATCTACAACTATTTTGTAGGCTGTGGCTGTGAGGCTGTGAGCTTGCAGGCTGTAAGAACTGAGACCCTTCACAATAAAAGCATGTAGCTTTCACAAGTTGGCCCATAATAAAGACAAGGAAAAGGATCAATCCTTAAATTCGGTGGCATTTCACATTGCAAAGAGCTATTTCTTTCCCAAAATGTAAAAAAGAAATCACACCCGTGTGAACTGAGTGGTGCAACCACCGGCACACGGTAACTCTGTCATTTCTCAACCGTTTCGGACGCGGGGCGGCTTCTATATGGCTATGGGCTGTGGCAATAATAAAAAAAATAAAGAAAAAAGAACTAAAATAGTTCATTTTTTGGAACCATGAACTTTAGTTCAAAATGTTGAATTAGGAACTATGAACAGAACTAGTTCCTTTTTAAATTTCTGAACTGTGAACTGAACTAGTTCATAAATGAACTTTCCCAACACTGTTTAGCCTATCCTCAAGTATACCTTTCTGGTATTTCAGTGAAGTATTTCAATGTTTATAATACTGTATACTACTACTACTACTACTACTACTCTTAGAGGAGAGTATATAATAAGATTTGTTAAGATTTGTGTATCAGCAGTAGTGATGGGTTTACTCAGATTTTCTACCTCTAAATCCCTGGTAATGATTACAATATCAATAATACACAATTTAATATTTATTCAAAATCGTGTGTTTAACTTCTCTCTCCTGCTGTCTTACATTTCAGCTTCTTTACTTCACTTTTCAGTTGGGTCATCTCAGCCTTCAGTTGGGTCATCTCCAGGGTCAATGCTGCAATGTAGTACCAAAAGTAGAAAAGACGCAGTACAGTAGTAAATGTACTTAGTTACTTTACACCAATGACAGTGGTGAGATGATGAAACATTTGAGACACATTCCACGTTGAAGTAAAATCTGATTAGACATTTTGATATAGGCCTACATTTTATCAGACACTGCCATATAAACTCATTGTAACTTCAAACTCCATTTTAACCATGTTAGAGTTACTGAAGTGAAAACACGTCTCTGCTTCTGGTAACTGTCCCTCTCAAGCTACATTCAAACCTGCATAGTTCGAGCAGCGCGATTACATACAAAGTCAATGAAGCGAACGGCTGCGCCCTTCACTTCACACATGTGTGATTTTATTTACACATTTACACTCTTTTCCTGCGCGACCAAAGTGAAGCGATTGAAGCGACTGGAAACCAATGTATATCCTAGGGTCTGAATGCACCTTTTTTAAACATATTTTTTTAACATAAGTCCTAGTAGTACAAAGTACTAGTAGTAAGGTTGAAATCTCTTTTTTGCAAGTAGAAATATATCCGGGTCTTACAGGGTTAATGAATGTTAGACTCATTGGAAACAAATGTATATCTTCAGGTCTGAATGCACCTTAATGAATGTTAGACTCATTGGAAAGACACGTCCCTGCTTCTGGTGCCGTGTTTTTTCAATTACTGTTTTCATTTAATTTTCAATTTTCAATTACCTCTGAGACGTAAACATACTGACCTGCATGCTGTCCTTCCAGTTGGCTCTTAAACCTCTGGAACTCCCCGCGGATGTCATCGGCCTTAGCCAGACAGAACAGCAGAAGCAGCAAAGCAGTCTTCATGGTGAAGTCCAGACTGTGAGGCTAACATGCATGACAGCCTGTATTTAGTGGAGGTTTAGACACTGAATATTGATCGGTTCGTTCAGGGGGGGAGTGACAGCTATATTGTATTCCTGTTTGCTGTTTCTCATTGGATGGAGGCGTGGAGAAGCATGTTTAGATAAGAGAGAGAGAGAGAGAGAGAGGGAGAGAGGGGGAGCGAGGGAGAGAGGGAGAGGGGGAGGAGTAAGGTATGTGTTCCTAAGGCTGCATGACAGTGGTTCTCAAAGTGGGGTCTGCGGACCCCCAGGGGTCCTCGAGGGTCCTCAGCAAAACGAGGAACAATTTAAACCTATGTTATTTGGTTCATTACAAGCTGAGCTGAACATTTAAAAATAGATGCGTAATTGTGAAGAATTTAGAATAATGGGCCCGATTCACTAAGCAACTTATGCTCATATTTTGAACGTACCGTGATTTCCAACAGTTTCTACAGTTTCTACTTCACGTGATTATTCATCTTTTTTGGGGGGGGATGGAGGGGGGAGGGGGCGTGACCTTGGCCGTAGGCCAGGCACCACTGTAGAGGCTCCAACGCATAATATCTGGGTGGGGCATGCATTTCCAACTTGCATAGTTCCAAGTAGGCCCACCTAGATATTATGCCTGTGTCCCTTTTATGCCCATATATGTAGTTCTTTGTCAGGCATGCCCTTCACTGTTTTGCAATAACACTGAATATTTTGTAATGATGTTGACAGTGTGTAAACACGTTGGTGTTCTCAGGGGCTGATAACTCAGCCCCTCTCAGGGGCTGCTCCATGTAGCTCAAAGGTTCACTCAATATTTAATTTGAACAGCAGAAAGAGACCTTCAGTGTTTCCCCCCAAACACACACACACACACACACACACACACACACACACACACACACACACACACACGTGTGTGTGTGTGTGTGTGTGTGTGTGTGTGTGTGTGTGTGTGTGTGTGTGTGTGTGTGTGTGTGTGTGTGTGTGTGTGTGTGTGTGTGTGTGTGTGTGTGTGTGTGTGTGTGTGTGTGTGTGTGTGTGTGTGTGTGTGTGTGTGTGTGTGTGTGTGTGTGTGTGTGTGTGTGTGTGTGTGTGTGTGTGTGTGTGTGTGTGTGTGTGTGTGTGCGTGTGTGTGTGCGCGCGTATGCGTGTGTGCGCGCGTGTGCGTGTGTGCGCCCGTGCACGTGCGTGCGTGCGTGCGAGCGTGCCTGTGTGCGTAAATAACCACTTATTTTTTCACGCACTTTTCACGTGGCCACCTAGCCATAGCGAGGCCCATCTAGAATCGCATTTCTGGCTGCGCCACTGATGCACGCACGCACGTTTGTATTGATATACACGTTTGTATTGATATACACGTTTGTATTGATATACATGGGGACGTTTGTATTGATATACACGTTTGTATTGATATACATGGGGACGTCAACACGTTTGTATTGATATACACGTTTGTATTGATATACACGTTTGTATTGATATACATGGGGACATCAACACGTTTGTATTGATATACACGTTTGTATTGATATACACGTTTGTATTGATATACATGGGGACATCAACATCACGTTTGTATTGATATACATGGGGACATCAACAACGTTTGTATTGATATACATGGGGACATCAACATCACGTTTGTATTGATATACATGGGGACATCAACGTTTGTATTGATATACATGGGGACATCAACATCACGTTTGTATTGATATACATGGGGACATCAACATCACGTTTGTATTGATATACATGGGGACATCAACGTTTGTATTGATATACATGGGGACATCAACGTTTGTATTGATATACATGTTTGTATTGATATACACGTTTGTATTGATATACACGTTTGTATTGATATACACGTTTGTATTGATACACGTTTGTATTGATATACATGGGGACGTTTGTATTGATATACACGTTTGTATTGATATACATGGGGACGTTTGTATTGATATACACGTTTGTATTGATATACATGGGGACGTCAACACGTTTGTATTGATATACATGGGGACGTCAACACGTTTGTATTGATATACATGGGGACGTCAACACGTTTGTATTGATATACATGGGGACGTCAACACGTTTGTATTGATATACACGTTTGTATTGATATACACGTTTGTATTGATATACATGTTTGTATTGATATACATGGGGACATCAACACGTTTGTATTGATATACACGTTTGTATTGATATACACGTTTGTATTGATATACATGGGGACGTCAACACGTTTGTATTGATATACACGTTTGTATTGATATACACGTTTGTATTGATATACATGGGGACATCAACATCACGTTTGTATTGATATACATGGGGACATCAACACGTTTGTATTGATATACACGTTTGTATTGATATACACGTTTGTATTGATATACATGGGGACATCAACATCACGTTTGTATTGATATACATGGGGACATCAACAACGTTTGTATTGATATACATGGGGACATCAACATCACGTTTGTATTGATATACATGGGGACATCAACGTTTGTATTGATATACATGGGGACATCAACGTTTGTATTGATATACATGGGGACATCAACGTTTGTATTGATATACATGTTTGTATTGATATACACGTTTGTATTGATATACATGTTTGTATTGATATACATGTTTGTATTGATATACATGGGGACATCAACGTTTGTATTGATATACATGTTTGTATTGATATACACGTTTGTATTGATATACATGTTTGTATTGATATACATGTTTGTATTGATATACATGGGGACATCAACGTTTGTATTGATATACATGTTTGTATTGATATACACGTTTGTATTGATATACATGTTTGTATTGATATACATGTTTGTATTGATATACATGGGGACATCAACGTTTGTATTGATATACATGGGGACATCAACGTTTGTATTGATATACACGTTTGTATTGATATACACGTTTGTATTGATATACATGTTTGTATTGATATACACGTTTGTATTGATACTAGAATTTCGCGGGCCTTCGGCCCGCTCATCCCAGAGTTGCGTTGCCCCGCGTTGCGATACAGAAGTCCACAGATACAGAAGTGCACAGTGACACGCGTTGTATGCAGCTGTTTTGTGTTGCAGCGCGCGTGTGGTGTTGTTGTTGTTATCCATATATGCGCCTCGGTTCGTCCCGTTTGTTCCACGCCAGGTGTCGACGCAGTCGTTGGCGCAAATTTCTTATTATTTTAACTGTGTATGTAATCGCGGCTAGTAGCACACAATTTTTTTTAGGAGCACGATGAAAAGTTATCAAATAATGTGTTTGAGGGCCCTCCTATATACAGCTTTAGTCCCCACACGTCTCAATATTTGCCATTGACAAAGAACAGAGAAATTAGGTCGAAATGCCGCTAAATATGACGTAAATTAAAATGTATTATATATATATATTTTTTTAATTGAATGTAAATACTTTACTTATAAAAAAACCTGGCAACCCGCACCCCGCGGTCATTTTCCGCTAACCTGAGCGGTGCTCCCTAGCCTGCTGGAGGGGTTCACATCATCCCATGCACCCTCGAGAGGAAAAATAAGGAAAATAAATGCAGCCTTGAGCCTACCTACCAATGTGGTCTTGTGGAGCTTGATCACCTCCTCCTCCTCCTTTTCTCCCCAAATTGCCAATCCCAATAAATGCAAAAGTTGCCTAGTGTGAATACTTCCACAGCCTAATTACTAAAGGATAAACTATCAGTCTTCTCCGAAATCTGTCAATGTTTGTCAACTCAGCACGTGTTGACAACGCATAGTAAACAGAAGCCGTGTGTGTGTCACACCAAAAGTGGTGACCTATAGAATCCTGTACATAGAAGCATCACGCAATCGTCTCCCTCCCTGTGTGGGTCACGTGGTGGGCTTTGAGCAAATGGGAGAGGGAATGTAGTGTTGCCAGGTCCGCGTATTGTAAGCGAGTGGTAGTGTGTGTAAGTAGCGTGTTGAATGGCATTTTTTCTGTGCTTGTTTTCATAGACGTGGCAACAAATTAGGCGGGGGTGTCGGTGCTTGTGGCGTGTTTGTGTTTATTATTGATATTGATATTGTTTGCGAGTGTGGACGGGAGCCGGCTTTAGTGGCAGTGCGATGACAATTTTTACGCGGGTGGTGTTGAGTGTGGGCGTGCGGCGCGACATGAGGAGATAGCGGCCGAACGACGCGGAGGGTAAGTGTGTGACGTGTTAGTGTGTTGTTGCAGTGTGTGTTGCTCCTGCTTCGGCTCCCAGCGTGTCGGCACCCAGCGTGTCAGTGGCGTAGTAGCTGGTGACTTTGGGTATTGGGTTGCGTACATGTTTTCACTTGTATAATAGATACATGTTTGTATTGATATACATGGGGACATCAACACGTTTGTATTGATATACATGGGGACATCAACGTTTGTATTGATATACATGGGGACATCAACGTTTGTATTGATATACATGGGGACATCAACACGTTTGTATTGATATACATGGGGACATCAACATAACGTTTGTATTGATATACATGTTGGGGACATCAACATTTGTCATATACTGTACGTATTTTGCCATATTTAACTGTAAGCCTAAACCAAAAGAATTTCAGATGTACAAGCTCACAACGAGTCACACTGCGACACAGGTTGAGCTTATAGATCAGCTATTTGTTGGTGGATGACACTGTTATGCAACTAAGTATAATCATGTTTACTCTAATTTCAAATCTAACCTCTAAATGTGACTCATTTCTTTAGGACTGTCAATCTGTCATTGTGGATTCTTTTTCTTGTTCATGAAAGCAGGGAATCATAGCTACAAATTGACACATTGGTTATTCAGGTTCTGAATATATGGCTTATAGAGTAATGTCTTGCAGAGATACAGGGAGTTGAGAAATCAGGCCTGAAGGTTCACTTCATGTGATCTGTGGCGTTTTAACACCTATCCCAGGATGCATTGTTGAAAGGTCAGTAGAATTGTTAATCAAGAGACTGGAATAATAATAAATATTGTCAAGCTAAGTTTGTTGAAATGCTTCCACTGCTCAGTTCATAAAAAGCTGTGTTACACTCAGTGGCGTTTCCAGGAATTACATTTTGGGCAGGCAAGAATTACATTTTGGACAGGCAAGATGTGTTAATTGTCGTCTCCCCGCGCACAATCGTAGCACTAAAGGTTTTCAAAGAGATATACCTGCCAGACGAGTAGGATACAAAGGCTGAAAGGCTTGCATTTACATTCCAATGGGTGATTGAGGGTCGCACTCTACCGCGACGGCCAATCAGCTGTCCATTAATAGTTCTCATGTCTTGTTTTTGTCCTCTTTTTTTCTCATTGTATGGATTTTGGCCAGGCCAGAAATGGATTTGGACAGGCGGACGCCTGCCCTCGCCTTATTGTAGATACGCCTCTGGTTACACTCGCAGTAAGTATTTAATTAATCACAATCATCATCAGTCGATGTGTTTTTTGTCACATTACAGTACAGCTGTTAACAATCCTCTACCGTAACAACATTACACACAGTGATATATTGTCTTAAACCTCCTCGTGTGTGTGTGTGTGTGTGTGTGTGTGTGTGTGTGTGTGTGTGTGTGTGTGTGTGTGTGTGTGTGTGTGTGTGTGTGTGTGTGTGTGTGTGTGTGGTTATCGTTTTTATTTATTTTTTAGTTTCAGTTAACTAAAATGTTTTTTTAATTCTAGTTTTCGTTTTTTAGTTAGTTTTAGTTAACTATATTATAACCTTGATAGTGACTTGATATTGATAAATTGCTGATGAACAACAAGTAACAATACAAGAATTATTGTGCATTCAGCATGCATTATAAGGAGTTGGACTACAAAGTATTTGTCCTCATTATAAAGTGTTGGACTGTGTTGCCAAATGCATCAGCCGCTATTTAGCCATTTTGAACGTGCTTTTAAGTTTCCACCGTGCCCACCTGTTGTTGTGTTGTCGGCTGCTGATGTGCTGGGAGGGACCTGCACTCTTAGGCTGAGCTCACACGGTCGCAACACTGATTTTTGTTGTGAGTGTCATGGCCGCCCCCAATGCATTTCCAATGGAGGTCAAATGGTCTGTTGTATGGCTTTCAGCTGTGTTTCGACTGCGCCCCTCCCCCTCATACAACACAATGTTGTGTCAAACCATGTGACCTCCATTGGAAATGCATTGGGGCGGCCATGACACTACACAACATTCATCCAACAAGCGCATTACAGGTGTGAGCTCAGCCTGAGCTCACACCTTTAATGCACTGCATTGCTGTTGTTACAACAGACCATGTGACCTCCATTGGAAATGCATTGGGGCGGCCATGACACTCACAACAGCAATGCAGTGTTGCGACCGTGTGAGTGAGGCCTTAGGCCTCACTCAGACCTTTACTGCATTGTGAATGCTGTGAGTGTCATGGCCGCTGTCAATGTTGTGAGTGTCATGGCCGCCCCAATGCATTTCCAATGGGAGTCACATGGTTTTTGGACTACATTTTGGACTACAAGCTGTTGTATGGCTTTCAGCTGTGTTTCGACTGCGCCCCTCCCCCTCATACAACACAATGTTGTGTCAAACCATGTGACTCCCATTGGAAATGCATTGGGGCGGCCATGACACTACACAACATTCATCCAAAAGCATACAGCAATGCAGTAAAGATCTGAGTGAGGCCTTAAATAGGTCTGTTGTTGTGTTGTCGGCTGCTGATGTGCTGGGAGGGACCTGCACTCTTAAACCTGTTGTTGTGTTGTCGGCTGCTGATGTGCTGGGAGGGACCTGCACTCTTAAATAGGTCCGTTACTTTGGCACATTTGGAGGCATCTGCCTGAAGCTGTTTTCTTTTCCAGCAAGATTCCAGCCAACTTTATTTCTCCTGCTCTCCTGCTCGGCTGCTGCCCCCCGCCCTCCAGGCAGGCCAGCCCAGGTCATTGTGAGGTCAGCAGCGCGCTGTCTCTCTGCATGTTGCGCGACACGGCCGACACCACAGTACTACGAAGCCTAAACACGCGCATCTACCCACAGCTGTATAGTTAATTAGTCTGCCTCGGGCCGGCCGTGTGGAGTGTGTACTGTGTGTGTGACACTGAGGCCCCTTTTCCACCGGCTGGTTCCCAATGGGAACCGGTTCAGTTCTTTTCCACCGGATGGTTCCCAATGGGAACCGGTTCAGTTCTTTTCCACCGGTTGGTTCCCAATGGGAACCGGTTCAGTTATTTTCCACCGGTTGGTTCCCAATGGGAACCGGTTCAGTTATTTTCCACCGGTTGGTTCCCAATGGGAACCGGTTCAGTTCTTTTCCACCGGTTGGTTCCCAATGGGAACCGGTTCAGTTCTTTTCCACCGGTCGGTTCCCAATGGGAACCGGTTCAGTTCTTTTCCACCGGTCGGTTCCCAATGGGAACCGGTTCAGTTGACACCCACCTGTTGACACCTAAGGGTGCCCGGCGGACCCTGTTGGATATGTTCCAACATCGGCAACAACAACACTGGACTGGACTCAAACTCCAGGGGAAACTGGCTTGCCTTCCCCATGCTGACCATTCTGTTTCCCATTCATTTATAAGGAACACAGCTCTCAATGAGGACATTATCACCTTTACAGTAAAAGCCAGACTACAGATCCTTCCCACCAGACTCAACCTTTCCCTCTGGTTTCCCTCCACCCATGCACCTCATTGCTTGCATCACACCACAGGGCTTGTTACAGAAATCATGTCACACATTCTGAATGGCTGTTATGCCTATAAAGGGCTTTACATAGCACGCCACGACAGAATAGTTGATCTCATAACAAAGGACATATCTAAACATTTTGCACTGTCTGTGAGAATGTACAAACATTCCTGTGTCAAAACTTCCATGTTTCAACTCTGTACTGAAAATACAGATTTTTTTGCACATCTATCTGCTAACACACCAGATGTTGTTGTGGTCAATGAAGAGAACAGATCAGTTTTCATTCTTGAAATGGCCTGCACCTTTGATTCTAGCTTAGAGGAAGCCTTTATGACCAAAGTCATTAAGTACCAGCCGCTCCTCCAGACCATCATTGAACTACGCTATAGGTGCAATTTACAATTTAGGCATTTAGCAGACGCTCTTAATCCAGAGCGATTTACATTAAGCAAGAACAAAAAGCATGGGAATACATCACATATGTAAAATGCATTTATCGCGAAACATGCGTAAGCTAAGAACGTGACTAGAACATATCTCTATAATGACACTATACATATAAACTATAACTAGAACATATCTCTATAATGACACTATACATATAAACTATACATATATGCTATACTATGCTGTACATATACAGTGATGTAAATAGGGTGCGTTTTGCGTCCCAAAACGCACTTTATAGTTTTGGGCCGCACTTCAAAAAAACCTCTGCGTCCACGGGATGCACTACTGTACTCAGCGTACAGTAATAATAATCCACGTGGAAAAGAAATCGCGGAGAAAATAAATGCGGTAAAACAAATAATCTACGGACACGATCATTTTGCATGGCCGCATGCGACCTCATCCTACGTTATAAACTATAAAATCCACGTAGGACTCGTTGTAGAACCACTAGTTAACAACAACAGTCTGACGGGCGCCGCCATCTTGCTCAGAGACGAGCGCTGAGCGGAGCGCAGCCTGGAGACCAGAGCCGTTTAGAGAGAGAGAGTGACGACAACATACCGTTCAGTGACTCATGAAGCTCCGTGAATAAACAGTGAACGGGGTTGTCGCAACTCTCTCATCTACACGGCGCTGCCTCCGACAGAAAGACAGGCGAACATTTTTGAGCATGACAAACAGAGTAGACCCGATTGAATGGGAAACACACATTTTGTGTACTGTAACAAACGCCGATACTGTTGTATGTTGTGCGTTGTGGACCGGTGCCACCACACATTAACATGCCCCCCCCCCACCCCCCCAAAAAAGAAGTGCCAAAGCCAACTGCAGGGCCACAAAACATATTAGCAACCCTATTTTCTAAATCTAACATGTGTGCTGCTGTGCACAGCCTACCTCCTCCATGACTGCTTCTACTTAATCTCCAGGTTAGTTTTGTAGCATTCATTTTTATTTTGTATGTATTGTGTAATGTGTCATAAAAACATTATTTACAGTTAAAACTGGCAGAATTATTATAGATTTCATATAGCCAAAAGCATATGAAATATGTATGTAGTATGAATGTAGAGCTTTTTTTTTTAATTCTAATTTATTTTGCTAGCTTTAGTTATAATAATAATTTCTTCTTCGTTTTCTACATGAATATAACCACATTATAACCATATAAGATGAAATGGGAGTTAAATGCTGCAATTTGTAAAAATGGCAAAATATGACTCTTAAACGTCGCTGAAGTGGGACTCATCAAATGTCCCTGGGACTCATCTAAAAGACCACCCCTGCATCCCGGGACTCATTACATTGAAAACCTATTTACATCACTGCATATATACTATGAAGTGCTATGACTACATACAATGCACTTATTGTGCTGTCTACATGACATGCTATAAGTCTGTTTCAAATGCTATATAAGTCTAAGAAGTGCTGTCTAAGGGGGGTAGGGTAAGTGCTATGGGCCATGATGGAGTCTGAAAAGGTGGGTTTTCAGACTACGGCGGAAGATCGGGAGTGATGCTGCAGTTCTGATTGCAACGGGAAGTGCATTCCACAGTTTTGGGGCCAGAAGGGAGAAGAGTTTGGGACGTGTGGAGCGTTGTCCCGGCGTTTTTAGTGAGGGTACTTCCAGCTTCCCTGCGTTGGCTGATCTGAGTGCGCGGGAGGGTTTGTAGGGTTCAATCATGCTGGCAAGATATGGGGGAGCCATACCTTTGGTTGCTTTAAATGCCAACATCAGAGTTTTGTATTCTGTGCGGGCAGCGACCGGGAGCCAGTGCAGGGAGCGGAGCAGGGGGGAGACATGTGAGAATTTTGGCTGGTTGAAGACCAAGCGAGCTGCGGCATTTTGGATCAGTTGGAGAGGCTTCAGTGCACATGCCGGTAGGCCAGTAAGGAGAGAGTTACAATAGTCAAGTTTTGACAGGACTGTTGTGCAATCTACTTGTGTTTATTTTCGGCAGCCTAGGACACGTACACAGTCTGGTTGTAAGAGGCTTCCAACAACTTGGGATGCCAAAAAAAGCAGCCAAACGGCTCGCGAAATTCTGTGCAATCTCTTCTACTATCGGTTGCCGCCAAATATGGCGAAGAGGCTGTTACTTGTACCCCTGAAGGGTGTGTGGGTATTTGTCCGGGATTTGCTGATTGCACTCTGTACAGCACCTTGTAAATATTTGTGTCCTTGTATTGTATCTCTTATGTGGACATAAATAAATGATTAAAATGTGTGTGTGTGTGTGTGTGTGTGTGTGTGTGTGTGTGTGTGTGTGTGTGTGTGTGTGTGTGTGTGTGTGTGTGTGTGTGTGTGTGTGTGTGTGTGTGTGTGTGTGTGTGTGTGTGTGTGTGTGTGTGTGTGTGTGTGTGTGCTGTAACCTACTCCATCTAGTTGAGACACACATCTAGTATTGTACAGATTGTACTTCAGTAACCAGCCTCTTGTCTGTCCAGGACTTTGTTGACGGACTCGTTGGCAGAGACAATGTTGTGTGGTTTGGACTGACCGACAGAGAGACAGAACAAGTGTGGAAGTGGGTGGATGGAACACCACTGACCACAACGTAAGACTTTACCTTCATTATTCTACTGAGGCCGATTCTATAAACACCTTCTAAATACTGACCTAAGTTTTCTGAGAAACTTAAAATAATTATATAGCAGCATCACATTTTTTTAATTTTTGTAATACTGTACATACAGTATTACAGAACCCCAAGAGGGGTTCCCGCCCAGAATGGGTTAAAGAAAACATTTTAACTACATTTATTTTCAGCAAACTACATTTCACATTATTTCCTCTTTATATTTATTTCTAAATGGAATCAAAGGCTATAATACAACAGTTACTCTGTATCCGTTGTCTATTTCATTGTCCAGTTAATTTGTACGTAAATATATAATGTAATATAATTTGAAGTCATGATTAAAAAAAACTAAACATTCAGATGAAATCCTTGTTGTGAAGGTATTGTAATGTATTAATGTTTCTCCTTCTACAGGTACTGGAAGCCTGGTCAGCCTAATGACCGTGGGGAAGGACAAGACTGTGCTGTGTTTTATAATGGAGAATGGGACGACCGTACATGTGGGGTAACAGCCTATTGGATTTGTGAAATAGTTTTCTAGAGTTATGCATTAACTAGTAATAGTTGTGTATGTGCAGCACCTGATTAACCCTTTGTGGTCCTGGAGCTACCACCCGCCTGTGGGGGGGTGAGGGTGGGGGGTTTCAAATAGACAATGAGCTTGTAGATCTGCTATTTTGGGAAATGTTCCCCCCATAATAGTCATGCTGGGGTTCAAGAGGATAATTCATATTTCCATTATTCAGATAAAGGGGAGACTATGTAATGTAACATGTAATCAATGAATAACAGCCATCTGTTCCATTTTAACACCACAGACAGATAGATCAATAAAGTGTTTGTGATGAAACTGGGTTTGGTCCAAATCAGTTTGTTACAGTTAAAGGACCACTTCACCACTTTTCAACCTATCTTCATATAATAGGTCCTCACTAATAATTCTCAAAGATTCTCAAAGATGGCCAGAAATGTGTTTCCGTCAGTGTTGTTTTTGACAGCAAATTTTGATTTTAGTTTTAGTCATAGTCTCTTGAATAGTTTTCATGTAGTTTTAGTCACATTTTAGTCGCACATTTAGTAATGTGTTAGTCTAGTTTTAGTCGACTAAATATAAGATTTTAGTCGACTAGATCTACAGTTGATTTAGTCGAACAAAATTTATTTTGGCAGGCCTTGATGCCGTCGTAATGACGGCATAACTTGCTGAAAATAGCCGATCTACAAGCCCACAACCTCTGAGCTTGTAGATCGTCTATTTTCAGCATGCAACTAATTGTAAAAGGACTTATACTGGATCTCTTGTCCACTAGTCCCTTCCTAACATTTTATTTCAGTCAGTATATTTAGTCTTAGTTTTAGTCATCATATAGTTTTTATTTAGTTTCCATTTAGTTTGTCAGTGGAAAAAGGTAGTCGATTTTTCGTCAAAACTGGTTTGCGTGGATGAACCCCCCCCCCCCCCTACACACACACACACACACACACACACAGCTATGTTTATTTGTAAATGCCCTTGTACGTGTGGACAGAGCTTAAAGGACCACTTCACCACTTTTCAACCTATCTTCATATAATTGGTCCTCACTAATGATCATGATAAAATTGCACCATTTTTTCCTACTCAGTCTGTGTCTCATAGGAGGGCTGTGGGCAGTTCAAAAACCAGTCTGTGTCTCATAGGAGGGCTGTGGGCAGTTCAAAAACCTGTCTGTCTCATAGGAGGGCTGTGGGCAGTTCAGAAACCAGTCTGTGTCGGAGGGCTGTGGGCAGTTCAGAAACCAGTCTGTCTCATAGGAAGGCTGTGGGCAGTTCAGAAACCAGTCTGTGTCTCATAGGAGGGCTGTGGGCAGTTCAGAACCCAGTCTGTGTCTCATAGGAGGGATGTGGGCAGTTCAGAAACCCGTCCACCAGTGAAATCATCGTTAGGCGGATTTATTTTTAATAAGATTTCTTTACAAAAATGTTTGGAGTTGTATTACCGTGAGAACGATGGCTTCCATTTTCGCATTGCAACTTTTCAGGACTAGAAAGCCTGCAGTATATATTAGCTTGGATTCCCCATCGATGATGTCACTGGTGGACGGGTTTCTGAACTGTCCACAGCCTAGACTGAGTAGAAAGACATTGTGCCATTTTATCATGATTGAGGACCAATTATATGAAGATAGGTTGAAAAGTGGTGAAGTGGTCCTTTAAAACAGTGAATGTTATGGATAAAACAGTACATGAACTCTAATTACTGTAAATTACTGTTACATTTCAACATGTAGAATTGATCACATCAATGTTGTGTTTGTGACACCAGGGAGTTGATATAAACTGCTGTACCTCATATGATAAAGAGTTCACTTTAGTAACTACATTAATGTACAGGATGTGCAGTTGAATAATAAACATCCCTGAGTTTGGACTTCTTTAAATGTAGGTCAACAGATAAGGAACAACGTCAGATATTTACATACTAGTCCATATCTGGACAATACCAGTCGCTGTTTAAATATAATTATATGTAAATGACTTCAAATGAGAAGTTCTGAAAAGGCAGCCGTACAGAATTACACAGTGATGATGACATCACCAGTGGAGGAAGTTACTATATTGTATACTGTAATGATGGTACAATATTGGCCTCTAAATGTAAATAGTAAATAATTCAAGTCTTAAATATATAAATGCTACAAGTCTCCTAGTATTTGTTTACAGGGTGTTTAGGTGAGTATACCAGGGTGGAATTATAACTCTAAATATAGTGTTGGAGGTGCATGGAGCAGATGTACTGCAGCTGACACATTTACACTCTCCTCCGTTTAGATTTATTTAGATTTATCGATGGAAACATTTGACATTGATGAGCTCCTCTCCAACAGCTGAACTATGTTCTAATAGGAAATTGGAAATACTCAACAAAAAAAAAACACCTCAACATTGTAATTAAGTACAGTACTTATAACAAAAAAACATTGCATGGATGCACCTGGGACGTATCCTCTCGAACATCATACCCCTCACTTGGGTTACCCAGCCGGGGTGATCAAGTCCCGACTTACGTCCCACTAGGGCAAAACCAGGGCCACACAATCCGTTGGAACCACTCCGGAACTACTCTGCCAGGGCTGGGAGGGACGCTTCTGGTGCATGGAAGGACTAGGCTCTGTGGGTTGTCTCCTGTCCGGGCCCCTATACGCCTCACCAGGTCCACTCCTGCTCTCACCAGGCCCAGGACCTGTGCGTTGCACCAGAGTCCCAGCACCAGACACTTCATTCAGGAGTGGTGAGCTTAAGTAATACAAGTAAATGTATCTAGTTACTTTCCACCACTGTCCCAGAGCATTGTGAAACGGACATTCTGCATAATTCTGCTGAAACTAGCAGATCTACAAGCTCACAATGTGTCACTTTGCAATGCATTGTGATCTTGTAGATCTGCTATTTTCAAATGATTTGTATGCATTGTGAAATGGGACATTCCGCATAATTCTGCAATCTGCTGAAACTAGCAGATCTACAAGCTCACAATGAGCTTGTAGCATCACGAAGACATCTGCCATGCCCTGTACAGTTCACCAGCATTGCCTTTTTTCACATCTACAAGCTCACACTGAGCTTGTAGATCGGCTATTTTCAGCATGCAACCAAGTGCATAATCAGGCATTACGACACCACCAAGGCCTGCCAAAATGTATTTTGGATGTCAAATATCTTATGATAATTAGATTATTTAGTTGACTAAAAAAAAAACATTTGAGTTGACTAAAATATGACTAAAACAAGTTTTATTCAAAAGGCTATATGAGTAAATGGTGCATTTATATAGCGCCTTTATCCAAGGCGCTTTACATAGATTGTGCATTTCATTCACCCATTCACACACCGATGGCAGAGGAAACCATGCAAGGCACCAACCAGCACATCAGGAGCAATTAGGGGTTCAGTGTCTTGCTCAAGGACACTTCGACACTAACTCTGCAGGCCCTTTTTGAAACTAGCTCCTTGCCACTCGCCCTACACACTTCCACTTGGTTTGAGCATAGATATATAAAGCATAGAGACGGCACTGGGATTCCCCTCCCATCCAGTGCCGTCTCTATGATTTATATATGTATGCTCAAACCAAGTGGAAGTGTGTAGGGCGAGTGGCAAGGAGCTAGTTTCAAAAAGGGGGTAAGGGAGCCCGGGTTCGAACTGGTGACCTTGCGGTTACCATCCGGAAACTCTACCCCCGAGCCACCACCGCCGTAAAACCAAATAAATAAAAACAATCTGTGAAAATCAACACTGGTAGAACTACAGCATTGAAAGCATCAAATGCAGCAAAAACAGAAACAATTATAATACAACAGAAAACAATATCAAATCTCTCTCTCTCTCTCTGTCTCTGTCTCTCTCTCTCTCTCTCTCTCTCTGTCTCTGTCTCTCCCTCTCCCCCTCTCTCTCTCTCTCTCAGTCTCTCTCTCTCTCTCAGTCTCTCTCTCTCAGTCTCTCTCTCAGTCTCTCTCTCTCTCTCTCTCCCCCCTCTCTCCCCCTCTCTCCCCTCTCTCCCCCTCTCTCCCCCCCCCCCTCTCTCTCTCTCTCTCAGTCTCTCTCTCTCTCAGTCTCTCTCTCTGTCTGTCTCTCTCTCTCTCCCCCTCCCTCTCTCTCGCTCTCTCTCTCTCATCATCATGTTGGTAACCATGACAACACCATCCAGGTACTACTATGAAAACATGCCCAAAAGAAACAACTGTATCCTACATGAGAACTTATATCTGCAATAGTGAAACTGTCTAATCTACAAAGCTTGTAGATCCGCTATTTTCCCCCTCAATTTCTATTTTAATAGAAATATATTCCAATGAGACCAAGAGCAGAACAACCAGACATTCATGACAACTCAATATGGCCACAGCTAATATAATGTAAACAAATGTGCACCACAAATCACACAACGTTCTTCTAAATACACAACCAAGCATGTCTGTGATTAGCTCTGGTCCATAGCCTTCTACGATTCAGAATCGTAGAAGCAGTAGAAGGCTATGGACCAGAGCTAGTCTGTGATTTATGCTTTTTGTCTCCACCAGGCCGAAGGCATGGGGAGAGAGTATGTTTTGCACTCCGTCCGTCCGTCCGTCCGTCCGTCCGTCCGTCCGTGTGTGTGTGTGTGTGCGGCCTCTCTCATAGTCATAGTTATCTCCTGCGGTCAGCACCTCCCCACTACTGGTGTGCGCTCCTACCTTCCTGTTTGTAGCATTCAAGTCTTAAAAATATAAATGCTACAAGTCTCCTAGTATTTGTTTACAGGGTGTTTAGGTGAGTTTTCCAGGGTTGAATTATAACTCTAAATATAGAGTGTTGGAGGTGCATGGAGCAGATGTACTGTAGCTGTCCAGCTGTTTGACACATTTACACTCTCACTCACTCGGGCGGCGGTGGCTCGGGGGTAGAGTGGCTGGATGGTAACCGCAAGGTTGCCAGTTCGAACCCGGGCTCCCCCAGAGTTAGTGTCGAAGTGTCCTTGAGCAAGACGCTGAACCCCTAATTGCTCCTGATGTGCTGGTTGGTGCCTTGCATGGTTTCTAGTGATCGACCGATAATCGGCCACGGCCGATTATCGGCTTCGATATTCATGATTTTAATTAATATCGGTATCGGTGCTAAAAACAAATTATCGAGAAAAAAAAACGGCCGATTATTATATTTCTCATAAATGCGCAAACATGGTGAAACAACCACTTTCATTGAAAATCCGGTAGAGTACGGTTGTAAGGAGATGTATAGCTGCGTGTCTGACTCTCCCAGTGCTCCGCCTCCACTCCCGGAGGAGTAGACAGACACGGCTCCGCTCTACACTCTGCACTGACGTCTCCTCTCTCACACACACACACACACGGAGTCAGAGAGAGGGCCACTGCACTGACTGCAGGAAGGATAAAGGATTATAGGCTACTAACCTTGTAACCATAAAAAGCTTTGCTGTTTTCATCTTCAATTAACCAAAATAAAATCCACACGTGAGAGGGACAGAGTCACAGAGAGCAGTGGTGGAACTACGTTAGCCAAGCTAGCTGCTGCCTGCTAACGCTGCAAACAACAGCTGTAACACGTTGTCTATTGATTGCCTGTCGTGTGTGTGTGTGTGTGTGTGTGTGTGTGTGCCAGCCAACTGAAGGACAACTTTTCCCCCCCATCCTGACCAGCCTAATATGATTATTGCATTTTGGCTATATGCAATAACTAACTGCAAGCCAATGAAGAATGGACCAATCAGTAGCATTGTCAGTCTTAATTTCTAATTCATATTAATTTAGTTGCCAATAATTTTACTGTTGGCCAGTGTTTTGAGACATATTGTCTTTTATTGCTATAAATGATGGTAAAAACAAATTCTACATGCATTAAAAAAGATCACCATCTTGAAAGTGGCAAATTTCAGTGGTGGAGTAAAAACCACAAGGTCACATGGCTTTGGAGAGTTTGGGCAGCAGATCTACAAGCTCTCAACATGCTGCAATGTGCTGTGGGCTTGTAGATCACCAATTTTGATAAACTAGAACGGTGCCCGTAGGGCCTCTACAGCCCATTGGGCACTGACCTACTTGGAACGATGCAAGTTGGAAATGAATGCCCCACCCAGATATTATGTCCGTCCCCCGAGTCCCTTTTATGCCCATATATGGAGTTCTTTGTAAGGCATGCCCAAATAGGGAGTATATGCAGCCAGCTTGTGGAGTTCTGTGTTCTGTGTCAGGCATGCCCAAATATGGAGTGCTGTGAGGTCAGAACAGGCGAGCTCCATATATGGACGCTGGGTGCCGCATGGGCCCGGTCCAGAGCCCGGGCAGAGGCCTTTTTGGGGCGGTTCTGGACAATTACACACACTTGGTGCATTCATAGATAGATAGATAGATATTGAAAACATTTATATATATGCTGCTACAGTACATGTTTGCACTTGAATTTAAAAAAAAAAGCTGCATTTGATGGATTACTGAAACCAACGATGTTGGTGCTTCTTGCACTTCCTTTTTTATAAGCGATAAATATTCTCCAATGCATTTAAAGGAATTCTTAATTGCATGCTGTGTTCATGATTTGAGGCTTTTGTTAAAAACGGGGCAATCTTGCAAACTGTGAAAGGCAATTATAGCCAATTAGGGTGGAATATGAAATATGGGACAGATCCGACTTGAGCACATGACCATAGAGATACTGTGTAACGATTTGTGAGATTTTTGGACAGAATCTGGAGGAGTAATATCCAAAAATGTGTTTTACAAAAGTCGGCCTCCTGGTGGCGCTATAAAAGGCAGATGCAGAAAATGCAGGTCAAAGGTTTGTCCTTGGCCTCTAGGGAGTATGCATGCAACGTTTCACGCAGATCGGTGCAGTTTTAGGTAACAAATGTGAAAAGCTGCCTCATGGTGGCGCTATAACAGGCCGTTCTGGAAAATGGGGGGCAGAGGTTCATCGTTGGCATCTAGGGAGTGTGTGTGCAAAGTTTGGCATCGACCGGGTTAACGGTGCCGGAGATTAGCTGGTAACGGACGGACGGAAGGACACACGGACGGACACACACACACACACACACGGACGGACACACACGGACGGAGTGCAAAACATACTCTCTCACCATGCCTTCGGCCTGGTGGAGACAATTATAATACAACAGAAAACAATATCAAATCTCTCTCTCTCTCTCAGTCTCTCTCCCCCTCTCTCTCTCCCCTCTCCCCCAGTCTCTCTCTCTCTCCCCCTCTCTCTCCCCCCCTCTCCCCCAGTCTCTCTCTCTCTCCCCCTCTCCCCCAGTCTCTCTCCCCCTCTCTCTCTCCCCCCCTCTCCCCCAGTCTCTCTCTCTCTCTCCCCCTCTCTCTCTCTCCCCCTCTCCCCCAGTCTCTCTCTCTCTCCCCCTCTCTCTCTCCCCCCCTCTCCCCCAGTCTCTCTCTCTCCCCCTCTCTCTCTCTCCCCCTCTCTCTCTCTCTCTCTCTCCCCCTCTTCCCCAGTCTGTCTCTCTCTCTATCATGTTGGTAACCATGACAACACCATCCAGGTACTACTATGAAAACTTGCCCAAAATAAACAACTGTATCCTACATGAGAACTTATATGTGCAATAGTGAAACTGTCTAATCTACAAAGCTTGTGATTTATGCATTTTATTTATGGCCTACAAGCACCAGCAGCCAAACAGCATAATTAACTTCATTAAGTGCACAGCTGCGCAATAAGTAGCAACACACGTCATGTCGGCAACACATAGCATTTAAACTCAATTAAACAGTATTTATATTCTAGATGAGCCTTACCTTCTAAGATGAAGTGGCGCTTCCTCCCTGACTTTTGCTCCTGCATTGTTCTTCAGTTGGTTTTGTTTATTGTCCGTCTGCTCTTTGTAGAATCCACAAGTTCATCTCTCGTTGTGGTGTGGTGGCTACTAGCCTATAGGCTACTCTCATTTCGGTTTTGTTTCCATGTTTAATGAATAAATGTTCATGTGGTTTGCTGTGAGTTTTGTCCATTGTTCAGCAGCTGTAGCTTGTTGATATAAAACACATTGAATGTTTACGTTGTCAGTAGACCTATAGGCCTATTTGTTTTAAAGCGTGCAGTTGAAACAAGGTTTTGTAGTCTAGACTAGATAGTTGAGTCACCAAACTTTACACAACCCCTCCTTGTAACCCTTTACTGCCACCTGGTGGAAGAAACACTTAATTTGAACCGAAAACAGAGCCAATCTACAAGCTCACAACAACGTTATGTGAGCTTAGATCTACAAGCCCACAACGACGTTATGTGAGCTTAGATCTACAAGCTCACAACGACGTTGTTATGTGAGCTTAGATCTACAAGCTCACACATGGGTTTTTTATTATTGTTTGGACCCAATGTTTTATACATTTGTGTCAATAAAGTAACTAACTATAACTACCTGTCTAGATACTTCCTTAACGGACAACTTTAGTTTTTTTCAACTAAGTTTCATGTTTTAGGATGTTATTAGAGAAAGTAAAAGATGAGTGTTATTATTTTGTTTCATTTGCTGCTTTCTTTCGTTTTCGAGCATGGTGCTAAATATGTATTTTCTTTACAAGATATTATTATTATTTTTATTATTATTTACTATAGTCCTGATACACCCCAGGAAATTACATCTGGCCACAAATAAATCACAGGATCTACTGAATGTGAAGGTAACCTACTGGGGGGAAGCCAGGCTCAATGTCAGTTTGACACATTCAGTAGATCTCGTGATGTTTTGTGGCCAGATGAAATTTCCTGGGGTTTATTAGGACTATAGTAAATAATTAAAAAAGAAATCGCTATAAAATTTTGTAAAAAAATACATATTTAGCCCCATGCTCGAATGCCCCCGCCCCCTGTCAAAAACAGCTAAAATCCCTAAAACGAAAGAAAACAGCAAATGAAAAAAATAATTGTTTTGTTTCTCTAACAACCTAAAACATGAACCTTGGTTGAAAAAAACTAAAGTTGTCCTTTAATGTTAACAAAGTCCACACCCACAACACCAGAGGAAGTGCAACGAACCATGTACAACCCAGATTCGGCACAAACAAGGGACTCAATTCTTTTCGATCCTATTCCTATGCCACCAAAATGTGGAACGCCCTACCAACAGTCATTAAGACATGCAAATGTTGACTCCTTCAAAACCGCTCTCAAAGGGCACCTACGGACGGCTGCAATCCGAAACTCGCCCCCGTAAAATCTGAATGTATGTTTCTTTCTTTCTTTTCCATTTTTACCTCTATGATGAATTCCTGTTCTGTTCTTTGGCTATATAGTAGTGTCTATTTGTACGTCTCTAAATGTTTTGATGAATTGAACAAGGTGGACCCTCTTGTAAACAAGTGTAATGGGCGACTGTGGCTCAAGAGGTAGAGCAGGTCGTCCAATGATCCATGGGTCGGCGGTTCGAATCCCGGCTCCTCCTGGCTACATGTCGAACTGTCCTTGGGCAAGACACTGAACCCCAAATTGCTCCCGATGTGCTGGTTGGTACCTTGCATGGCTTCCGCCGCAATCAGAGACTGTATGAAAGACAAATGAATTGTTATCTATTATGATTTGTACTGTATTGTGATACACTCATGTGCGAAATACAATGAAATGAAATGAAAATGATCAGTAAAAGCCAAATTAAGGTTTAACCCATTTGGACCTAGCTGAGGACAATTCTACAAATGCCTTCTGTTGTTTCTATGTCAGTCGTTCTCAAACATTTTCATGTCAAGGACCCGCAAAAATATATGTAATTGGCCGCCGACCCCCATCTGAAAATATGTTGTTCCAGGGACTCCCCCAGAAACAAAGATTTGAGTTAAAAACGCTCACTCTGAAAGAATATATATTCAAAGATTTGTGCCACATTTTCGCGATTTTTCAAAAATAGCAGAACTACAAGCTCGTAGCGCGGCACTAAGCTTGTAGATCTGCTATTTTTCAATAGCTAAAGTATAACATAATCAGTGTTGGGCATCGTTACTTTAGAAAGTAACGTCGTTAGGTTACTGGATTACTGCCCATAAAAATAATCCCTTACCGTTACAAATTACCTTCTGAGAAAAGTAAAAGGTTAGATTATTTTCCGTTATTTTCCGTTACCCGACAATTAAAACCCATTTTTAATGCTTGCGCAAGTTGTTTACATTGTAGGCTATTAGGCTACTGCCTACCGTCATTGCGCCGCATTATTACGGCCCTAATTAACTCTATGGTTAAAAACGAGAATGATACACACCATGAACTGACCATAGACAATATCCCCTTTACAGCTCTCTCTTTATTAACGAATATAATTCGCCACAATCGCCAGCCTATACACGTAGGACTGGACAGAAAGGCTGTTGCGCTGCGCTCCAACCAGCCAGCAGCGCGCATAATGCCCTCTCCACGGCGCACACCGCGGCGCATGAACACCACCACCACCGTGGACCCACGTATGAACTACATAGTTTATAAGAAATGGCACGGCGGCCATCCAGTGACAGTAACAGAATGAGAATCCTGTAACCTGTTATTTTGGGGGGGCATTAGCCCTGAAACATGACTGTCATGCTCGTGAAGTACGAGCGTCATGTGAACCATGGCTAGGGGGGCATCAACAACAGCCTGTTGATGATGAATGTTACTATGAAACTTAAACAATTCATTAAACTAGTACTCACCTAATGACGCAGCCACGGAGGATCTACCATGTTTAACGTCATTCCAAAGTGTTTAGCCTTTTCTGCATACTTATATTCTAATTAAAGCACTCAATTAAAATAAAAGTTAAAGAGGGACATTTAGAATTGTTATATTTGTATGTTCATGTATTTTGATATAATAAATAAGACAAAGTAAAGACAAAAATCGTAATTGAGTTATTGAATAAAAAGATTTATATTGATACCTCAATGATAAGATGATCCTTAATGGTCAAAACAATATCAGAAATGAATTATAAATGTCAGAATTATTTGAAATAGACTTATTGCACTTATTTTTACTCCTAACAATGGCCAATGTCTTTGGAATAGCTAAATGACCATGACCATGACCTTTCAAGGTCAATATCACCCACAATGATTCAAATAGTATCAGAAATGAATTCCACATACCTGAATTAGTCAGGATGGAGGTATTACATGTGCAAATACACCCAGAAACAAAAAAGTTGTATTTTCATCATAGCCGATGGCGGCCATATTTGATGTGGCCATTGCGCCATTCGTGGCACTATGGCGGACGAGCACCTCGTTGATTTTTCATGTCTAGGGACCCATTGACTCAGTTCAAGTGAGAAATTCCCCCAACACCAAATTGCGAGAAGGTCTACAGGCAGGTACAGGACTAATGTATGGATAAAATGTGTACGAGTAATGTACAGAAATGCGTTTTGCCTAAATCGGCCTCATGGTGGCGCTATAACAGGTCGTTGAGGAATATTTGGGGCAGAGGTTCGTCGTTGGCATCCAGGGAGTGTGTGTGCAAAGTTTGGCACGGATCGGGCCAACGGTGCCAGAGATTAGCTGATAACGGACGGACGGAAGGAAGGAAGGAAGGAAGGAAGGAAGGAAGGACGGACACACACACACACACACACACACACACACACGGACGGAGTGCAAAACATACTCTTTCCCCATGCCTTCGGCCTGGTGGAGACAATTAACACTCCATCTTTTACTTTCTCTAATAACAACCTAAAACATGAACCTTGGTTGAAAAAAACTAAAGTTGTCATTTAAGTACATTTTGGTGCCATACCAATACATTTTAAATTGCGGACTTTTACTTGTTGTAACGGAGTAGGCCTGTGAAAGGCCTGTGAAAATACTTTTGAAATAGATTTTTATCTGTGGCCTACCAGCCTAGTATTGTCACTGTGTATAACTGATGACATTTTGAATTCTGCAATGTACCGTTATTACCACAACGTGGCAGCAAAGCCTACTTTTTGATTCAATATTGCAAATGGGGCTTTAAAATGCCTGTGGCAAAGTCAGTTTTAATTTGTTGGTTAATTGGTCAGTTATTTATTATAAATAAGTGCATTTTATTGTTGGTGATAATAAAATAAACTACACTGGATCATGCGCACGCACGCACACACACACAACATACACACACTTTCTTTCTGACAGAAAACATTACACCGCATTATACTACTTTAAGAATGTTTAACGTGTTTTATCTGTGATTCTGTGCGAATAATGACATTAATAACGAGCATTATAACTGATATTTTCCCTTTTATCATTCAACAGCTTTATTGAACATAGATTCAATTACATTTGTCTTGCTGTGTTTGTCTCTGCTCAGCAGATACAATTTAAGTCATATCAGATCATCGGCATTAGAAAAATATTTAAAAAAACAAAACGTTCCACACAGGGAAAAAAGCCCTTTAAATACAAATATTAAAAAAAGAGTACCGGTATATAAACAGACCCAACTTTTCAAAATAAAATAAAGCACATAACTAATAACCTAAGCATGTGTGACGATCATTGTATGATTGATTGCAGCTGCTATGCGGCACAGTGGCAGATTTATCCTGACTGGCTAGGAAGCTTCTATCATTTTCACGAGACAGATGTGGAGTAATGCTTCAATTATATGCTCCGCCGCTAGCTCTGGTCCATAGCCCTAATGCCCTTTGCTGCCGTTGCATTAAGGCAATGTGACTCTTGTCTTCCTGCATGAAATGCAGACCAGCCTCTCCTCTGTTTGCGAAAATAAAAAGAACGTTTTACCTATACTCACCAATACAAAGGCGGCTTTTGTTATTAGAAAGCTTACTTTCCTTAGTGGACGCACTCTGAGCCCCCCACCACACGTATAACATGTACTTTTTGGCCAGAAAAGGGATTTTTATATTGCCAAGAGAAAACCTCATAGACAAGATTTGGCAATGGCTTCCTGCGAGGGCAAGTCACATAGCCTTAATGCAACGCAGCAAAGGGCATTAGGGCTATCTATGGACCAGAGCTACTCCAACGCATGCCGGAATCGTGCGCTAAAGATTGCCGCTCCACAAGCACCTTATAGATCGGCTATTTTTGGCCGATCTATAAGGTGAGTCGGAGCATAAATTAAGCATTACTCTACAGCTGGTGGCGTTCGACGGAATATGTAGATCGGATATTTTCAGCTCACAGTACCGCCAATACGACCGAGTATAAGTGTAGTCTTATTTTAGCTTTAGTAATCAATATCATCCATGCCGATCTCCAAGTACTGCTGCGTGGGCTCCGACTCGAAGCTATCCACAGGAAACCACGAGTCGTACCAGGAAGTTGTACTCTCGGTCGCAGGTGCCGTCGTGGGCGCCATCGTCGTTGTCGTCGTGGCTTCCGTCGTCGTGGTGGAGGACTGTCGTGCTTTCTGAAGACGTAGCCGGCGCAGGCGCATCTGCCGAAGCCTCCTGAGGCGCTCAGCGTTGTGCGATTGCGAGTTAACCGCCGTCCCGTCTTCCTCGCCTCCTTCGGTCCGTCTCGCCGCGCCACGGCCACCACCGGCACCTCTGGCGCTCGTTGTCGTTGTTGTTGTTGTCGTCGTTGTTGTTGTTGTTGTTGTAGTGGCGGTCGCTTTGGGGACGAGTCGGATGGGTCTCTTTCCGTGGAGCGCCATGATCTCCTTGATGCGGTCCCAGTTGGACTTGGCCAGGTGGAAGCCGCACTTGGTGGCTCCGCTGTCGTAGCCCACCATGCACAGCCTGGTCTGAGGGGTGTGGCCGTCGGCCTTGGCCGTCACCCGGTACTCCCCGGGGTTCAGCAGGCGCCAGTAGTCACCGCCGGCAGCTGAATGAACACACGAAGAAGGGCACAGATGCAGAAATGTATAGGGTGCGTTCCAGACAGCTGAATGAACACATGAAGAAGGGCACAGATGCAGAAATGTATAGGGTGCGTTCCAGACAGCTGAATGAACACATGAAGAAGGGCACAGATGCAGAAATGTATAGGGTGCGTTCCAGACAGCTGAATGAACACATGAAGGGCACAGATGCAGAAATGTATAGGGTGCGTTCCAGCTGAATGAACACATGAAGAAGGGCACAGATGCAGAAATGTATAGGGTGCGTTCCAGACAGCTGAATGAACACATGAAGAAGGGCACAGATGCAGAAATGTATAGGGTGCGTTCCAGACAGCTGAATGAACACACGAAGAAGATGCACAGATGCAGAAATGTATAGGGTGCGTTCCAGACAGCTGAATGAACACACGAAGAAGGGCACAGATGCAGAAATGTATAGGGTGCGTTCCAGACAGCTGAATGAACACATGAAGGACACAGATGCAGAAATGTATAGGGTGAAATGTATAGGGTGAAATGTATAGGGTGCGTTCCAGACAGCTGAATGAACACATGAAGAAGGGCACAGATGCAGAAATGTATAGGGTGAAATGTATAGGGTGAAATGTATAGGGTGCGTTCCAGACAGTGGTGTTTTCGTCGACTATGACGAAAGATGTTCGTCGACTACCTTTTTTCACTGGCGAAAACTGAATAAAAAACTAAATGAAAATGAAGCTATGATGACTAAAAACTAAGAATAAATATATTGACAATTTCGTCAACAGATAAAAACTAGAGTAAAATGTTAGGGAGGGACTAGTGGACAAGAGATCCAGTATAAGTCATTTTACACTTGGTTGCATGCTGAAAATAGCTGATCTACAAGCTCACAACGCGTCGCGCTGTGACGCGCTGTGAGCTTGTAGATCGGCTATTTTCAGCATGTGTAAAAACAGACATTACGATGGCCTCAAGGCCTGCCAAAATGCATTTTAGTCTACTAAATCAACTGTAGATTTAATCGACTAAAATCTTATGATATTTAGTCAACTAAAACTAGAGTAACACCAAGACATTCCGGGTGACTCAAATATGACTAAAACTAAATTAAGTTTTTATTCCAAAGACTATATGACTAAACTAGAAATAGAAATTTGCTGCCAAAAACAACACTAGTGCGTTCAGAATTCAGATATAGCGCACTGAGACTCGTGGCCATGTAAACTGCCTCTATATTTACATTTCGAATTTAGTTAAAGGAGCATTCAGTAATTTGGGTGATTTGGAAAAAAACCCGGTGCACATGCACACGCTCTACAGTGGGGGAAGTACAACAGACCAACAGCACGTGCACCAATGCCCGCCCCACTCGATCATGATTGGAGGAAGGCCCCTCTCATCCTGATTGGATGAAGGCTTTGCCACCCAAAGCCCAAACCGAAACTAGGGTTTTTTGACCCCAGGGGCTCACTGGGGACAGGGAGGAACTCCTTATATGGTAAGCACACTTTATAGTAGGGAGGATTATCCAAAAAATAAGAAAAAATAAGTGATATTTGAATTAAGTGAAATCACTGAATATACCTTTAAATGGAAAAAATGAATGAGTTTATAGCAACGCTGTCAATTTCAACTTCAACTGTATCGTCGCATCACGATTTTACAGGTCAAGAGTGGGTGAAATGATGTCTGTACAGTACATGCTCACTATCGCAGGGGTTCTCAACGTTTTTGGCCGGGGACCCCCGGAAATGCTTTGGCAATGTCTCGGGACCCCCGCCCTGCTACAATAACCTTAAACCATTTTGGGCGGGAACCCCTTTTGGTGTTTTAAGCATTGTTATAATTTAGCTATTGAAAAATAGCAGATCTACAAGCTCATAGCGCGCCACCGAGTGGCGCGCTATGAGCTTGTAGGTCTGCTATTTTTGAAAAATCGTGAAAATAAAATTTTAAAAAAAATCTTTTTTTTTTCTTTTTTTTTGAAAATAATTTGGGGACCCCCTAAAATAATTTGGCGACCCCCCGAGGGGTCGCGACCCACGGGTTGAGAACCCCTGCACTATTGTAATTTCAAGAAACTACTTATAATGGCTAACTGATAAGAATAGAGATGGAAACAAGGGATACCATTGACTGTGTTTACATGCATGGACCCAACCTAATATTGCTTACACATCAAATATTCCAATTCGGTCTGATCAGAAGGAATTTTTGTTTAAACCAATTTTGATGTTTAGATAAAGAGGAAATTGTCAGCAAGTAAACAGTTAGTCCCATTGTTTCCATCTGGTTGGTTTGCATCTGGTTGGAAAATTGACAGAAAACCAAAAATAAACCAGGCAGAAGCACTTTGTGCCAAATGTCAAAACAAGTAATATTCAGATTAAATGTTTTGAGGCATGTGTAAAACTAAAGGAGACATGTATTAACATGTATTTAGTTAAGAATAAGAACCTCTGATCGGAATGATTTCATTCTGTATGAAGCAATATTGTCCATGATGTGATGCTAACACACTCGGTGTCAGATGAAAAAGAAGGCCCAACTTGATGTGATGTGTTGTGTTATGGTTCTGGAGCACATACCAGTTGATGTGATGTATTGTGTTATGGTTATGGAGCACATACCAGTTGATGTGATGTATTGTGTTATGGTTATGGAGCACATACCAGTTGATGTGATGTATTGTGTTATGGTTATGGAGCACATACCAGTCTTGACGTCATGTTTGATCCCCTCCACTGACACGGTGGCGTTTGCTATTGGATTCCCCTCCATGTCTTTCACTGTACCCTTTATCCCACGATGCACCTGGGCAAAGGACACAACACTTCAGGCTTCGTACACACATAAAGAACAACTGTGCTGTGCTCTGCCTGTGTTTCATGGCCGCTTTTCCAATGGAAGTCACTGTTTGATTGCCCCCCTCCCCCGATCACACACAACTGTTTGGTCAAACCACGTGACTTCCATTGGAAAAGCATTGAGGCGGCCATGAAACACAGACAGCACAGAGCATGTTCGTCTGATATGTGTGTGTACGAAGCCTCAGAGATCACACAGCAAGCAGAATAAAGCCTAGTACACAGTATATGGTTATATTTTCTGTTTTCGCTCTACATTAGATATCTTCGCTGAAAATAGCTGATCGACAAGCTTGTTGATCGACTATTTCTATACATACGTATAAGTTTCAAGTGGTTAAGACAAAATACATGCAGCATTTTGTGTCATATCAAGAAGCCCCAAACTAGGGTTGACCCGATCGGATCGGGTGATCGGAAATCGGGGCCAATCGTGTCATTTTCAAATGATCGGAATCGGATCGGGAGCCAAAAAACGTGATCGGGAGAATCCCTAGTATCAACATTATATCCATATCATGATATTAGACTGGTTATTGTCTGTGATAGTGTACTATAGTGTACCATACAAGAAGTGTTTTTAAAATATAATCAAATGCTTTTGTAGAAATGTTTTCAAGATTCTTTTAAAAATACTAGCACATCTACAAGCTCACACTGGGGCACATTGCAACGCACTGTGAGCTTGTACATCTGTAATTCCCAAATAGCCAATGTACATAGGCTTCTGGGGACCCCCTTGGAACCCCCTCAACTCAAGGATCCTGGACCCCACTTTGAGAACCGCTGGTTCTAATGTTAGCAGCACATAAATTATTGTATTGCTAAGTATGAACATATGTATGAACATGTTCGTACCTACGGATTTACATGCACCAAATATGAAACTAGCCGAAAATCTACTTTTAACATTGGCCCGGTTGCTAGGCAACGCCTTCGTCACCCCCAGCACCAGGAGTTTTGCGCACGGCCCCCATAGAGCTCCAGTCAAAGTATGCCTCGTATCTCTGAAACTACGAGTGCTGTCCGTGGTGTTGATCATCCATCCGAGGTTTGGCTGTGATCCTTACAATGGCGGTCTCCATGCCGGGAAATCGGAAATGAAACTGCCAAAATATGGGATGGGGTATATGCCGTGGCAGGGTTTAACTACCTTCTGCGGCCACCGACTGTGATTCTTAATCTTACCTGCTCTATGAAGGCTAGCAGAGACTCCCGGTTGTTTTCCCACTCCAGAGGCAGCTCACTCTCATGAGGGAACTTGTCACAACCCACGAAGATGGACAGCTCGAAGCAGTTGGTGTGCAGGTAGCTGAAGTCATTCATACCTGGAGTGGATCATGATGATGATCACGTTTAGAGATAAGCATAGAGGAGGGTTTTGGTTAGGAATGCACATCGGTTCATCTTATCTGAGCAATATCATCCATGTTTGTGTTTGCACAAACACTCAAAGCTGGCCATTCATTGTCAATGGCATTAAATGTTTGTGTTTGCACAGACACTCAAAGCTAGCGCCCCTCAAATATTTGTTGAGGTGGCCTTGGCTGGCTTAGCGGTCCAGGCACCTTGGCTGGTAATTCAGTGTGACAGTGTGTTGTGGGTTCGAGTCCTGATCCCGAAAATAGCAGATCTACATAGCTTGTAGGTCTGCTATTTTTGAAAAATCGTGAAAATGCGGCACAAATCTTTTTCGACCTCAGGCCTAAATGGGTTAAAAAAATTGTTGAGGGAACCAATTGGCATAACGACTAAAATTAGGGAGGAAAAAGGTGTAAAAAAGCAAAAAAACAAACTAACAAACAAAGAAAAACAAAGCCCATGTACTCACTTCCCACCACAGGTTTCCAGCCGGCTCTGTTGATGATGCCCTGCCCCCCGGTGACGTCGTCGGTTTGGCAGGACGTGCGGTAGGTCTCGGTCATGGTCAGGTGGCTGTGGGCGTAGGACATGGCCAGCCAGCGGAACATGGTGTCGTCGGCCGTCTCCCTCAGCGCCCCCTCGCTCTGGCGCTGGATCCTCGCCCACGTCTCCTCGTTCAGGTGCTCCACGCCGTGGCGACCGCCGTGGCGCACGTCCACCACCTTGGGACAACGTTCACGGGACGATGTGTGAGGCAGTGGTTTTCAACGCTTTTTGAGTGGTGCAACCACACTCCTATAGACAGCTATGTGTGTGGCTGTGTCCCTGGGTGTGTCCCTGGGTGTGTCCCTGGGTGTGTCCCTGGCTGTGTCCGAGCACGAAAATAGCGTTATAGGCGCGTTTGGTGCCTAACACACAGACACAGGCGTACACAGGTCAGGGAGGAGGGCTTGTACAGTACAGTACAGTACAGTACAGTACAGTACAGTACAGTACAGTACAGTACAGTACAGTACAGTACAGTACAGTACAGTACAGTACAGTACAGTACAGTACAGCACCACTCACTTCAGACGGGTCTGATTTTTCATGTCATGGGTCCATTATTTAACGTTGATCAAAATAGCAATTATTCTACATTCTCTAGTCGTGTAGACTTCTCGTAAATTAAGTAATGCAGATGTTTAACAGTAATTGAACTCTTGAGAGGGTAACATGAAACCAAATGGACCTGTATGGGTCCATTTGGTTTCATGTTACACATGTTACACCACTCAAGGACCACTAGTTGAGAACCACTGATATAATGAATGCAAGTTAATAAGTTACATCCTTTATTATAACCACCCAGAGATGGTTACAAATCAGCTAAAATAGTCAAAGATGCAGTGAAAATAGCACATCTCTAAGCTCACAGCACATGAATGTGTGTGAGCTAAATCACACTTGTGTAAAGTGAGGGGCGCCTCACGCCTATAACCAAACATTGTCCTCTAAACAGACAATAAAATTCCATAGACTTGGCTGCCATATGAAGTAATTTCCGAGCCAGACGTTGGGAGGAGCTAGCACCACTCAAAAAGGAGAGGGCCAAAGATAGACCCCTGGGGGATCCCCCGGTCAATGAAGTGTACTGTATATATACAGGAGTATAAGTGGTCCAGTTGAATGAAAACCCATCTCTTCAATTTACTTTGAACCCATTTAGACCTGAGGACGATTCTACAAACGTCTTCTAAATCCTGAGAGTTTTCTGAAAAACCCTATGTCGTTCTCAAACATTTTCATGTCAAGGACCCCCAAAACAATATATGTATAATTGGCTGCCGACCCCCATGTGAAAATATGTTGTTCCAGGGACCCCCCCAGAAGCAAAGATTTGAGTTGAAAATGTTTGTTGTGAAAGAATATATATTCAAAGATTTGCGCCACATTTTCACGATTTAAAAAAAATAGCAGACCTACAAGCTCGTAGCGCGGCACTCGGTGCCATGCTATGAGCTTGTAGATTTGCTATTTTTCAATAGATAGAGTATAACATAATGCTTAAAACACCAACAGGGGTTCCCGCCCAGAATGTGTTGGTTTATTGCTCTTTTTTTTTTACAATGTATTGTCTTCATTGTATTGTACTGTGCACTGTGAAACAGACTTACGGATTTGGGTGGTCTCAGCATATCAAAGGGGTACGCCACCAGCTTCTCTCCTCCTTGCAGATTAGCCCCCAGAACAAACGGGGTGCGCTCCATCCAGGAGATGATGGCTTTGGTTTCAGTGGCAACCTGGTATATATACCACAGAAGAGTCATAGTAAGAGAAACCTATGAAAATCTGGGAACTAAATCGTTACCAAGACATTTCTTCACCAATGAGTTTCTAAAAGGTGTCTAATAACATGTACTAAAAGTTTGAAATTCAACTCCCGTGGGAAATTTGAGTTATTAGCATAATATGTGACCATACCATTAACATCCTATATAAATTTCATCATTCTTTAAAGGAGCATTCAGTGATTTGGGTGATGTGGAAAAGAACCCGGTCCGCCCCGGTAACAAGATGTGCATATGCACACAACCTACAGTGGGGGAAGTACAACAGACCAACAGCACATGCACCAAGGCCCGCCCCACTCGATCATGATTGGAGGAAGGCCCCTCTCATCCTGATTGGATGAAGGCTTTGCCACCCAAAGCCCAAACCGAAACTAGGGTTTTTTGACCCCAGGGGCTCACTGGGGACAGGAACTCCTTATATGGTCAGCACACTTTATAGTAGGGAGGATTATCCAAAAAATAAGAAAAAATAAGTGATATTTGAATTAAGTGAAATCACTGAATATACCTTTAAGTAGCATGTGACATATGAAACTAGGGGGGTTTTCATGATTCTGAATCCATTCCAAGCATTAGTTTTGCACAAAAATCACTCCTTGGGAGGAATACCGTCACGAGCTGGAATTGAAATGATGATAGAGATTTATTCCATAAATCAGTGCTATTGAACACCCTTTACGCCTGTGTGTTGTTTCGAAAATATTGAACCAATGGAAAGTAGTAAAAACCATGCATTGGACAAAACCTCTTAACTCCATTGGACCCTCAAACGGTCTGCTAAAAGCAGCTAACTCCACCACCTCTCTCCTTCTCATGCAACTAATTGACAATATCTAATGTCACAACACCAACTTTGATGAGGCAGTATTGCATCGTTTTAAAAAAAAATGGTTTTATTCATTTACTTTAAAATGTATATTTTTAATTTCCTTAATTAAAAATGTATATTTTTCATGTCTTGAAAAATGAACATTTTGGAGTTATGAGGTTTCCTCCCGACAGCAGAGGTATATATATATATCTTTTTACCCTGAAAAGTACGTTTCGGACAAAGAAGGACATGGTTTCCACCCGACAGCAAATATAGGAGAACATAAACTCACAGAGCCGTTGAGGAAGTTTTCCGGCAGGGGGATGTGATGGTTGGGCACGACGCGAGGCACCCAGCCTCGGTCCTCCGCCCCCCACAGGACGCTGTTGAGGTCAGGGAAGTTCTCGAAGATGTCGTACCCTTCCTCGGTCCAGTGGCCAAGGGCCCAGTTGCCCATCTCAGAACCCTGGGGGCCACAGTAAGCACATGTTATAAGGCTCACATCTTCGAGCCCTGGGGGCCAGTAAGCACATGTTATAGCCCATATCAGAGCCCTGGGGGCCACAGTAAGCACATGTTATAGCCCATATCAGAGCCCTGGGGGCCAGTAAGCACATGTTATAGCCCATATCAGAGCACTGGGGGCCAGTAAGCACATGTTATAGCCCATATCAGAGCCCTGGGGGCCAGTAAGCACATGTTATAGCCCATATCAGAGCCCTGGGGGCCACAGTAAGCACATGTTATAGCCCATATCAGAGCCCTGGGGGCCACAGTAAGAACATGTTATAGCCCATATCAGAGCCCTGGGGGCCACAGTCAGCACATGTTATAGCCCATATCAGAGCCCTGGGGGCCAGTAAGAACATGTTATAGCCCATATCAGAGCCCTGGGGGCCACAGTAAGCACATGTTATAGCCCATATCAGAGCCCTGGGGGCCACAGTAAGCACATGTTATAGCCCATATCAGAGCCCTGGGGGCCACAGTAAGCACATGTTATAGCCCATATCAGAGCCCTGGGGGCCAGTAAGCACATGTTATAGCCCATATCAGAGCCCTGGGGGCCACAGTAAGCACATGTTATAGCCCATATCAGAGCCCTGGGGGCCAGTGAGCACATGTTATAGCCCATATCAGAGCCCTGGGGGCCAGTAAGCACATGTTATAGCCCATATCAGAGCCCTGGGGGCCACAGTAAGCACATGTTATAGCCCATATCAGAGCCCTGGGGGCCACAGTAAGCACATGTTATAGCCCATATCAGAGCCCTGGGGGCCAGTAAGCACATGTTATAGCCCATATCAGAGCCCTGGGGGCCACAGTAAGCACATGTTATAGCCCATATCAGAGCCCTGGGGGCCAGTGAGCACATGTTATAGCCCATATCAGAGCCCTGGGGGCCAGTAAGCACATGTTATAGCCCATATCAGAGCCCTGGGGGCCAGTAAGCACATGTTATAGCCCATATCAGAGCCCTGGGGGCCACAGTCAGCACATGTTATAGCCCATATCAGAGCCCTGGGGGCCAGTAAGAACATGTTATAGCCCATATCAGAGCCCTGGGGGCCACAGTAAGAACATGTTATAGCCCATATCAGAGCCCTGGGGGCCACAGTCAGCACATGTTATAGCCCATATCAGAGCCCTGGGGGCCAGTAAGAACATGTTATAGCCCATATCAGAGCCCTGGGGGCCACAGTAAGCACATGTTATAGGGCAGTGGTTCCCAAACCTGTACCCCGCCCAAATTGACACTAATTATCCCGTGGACCCCCCATTTGAAAAGACATGCCAGGGACCCCCCATAAGAGAAGATTTTGACGGCTCCAGCAGTGATTCTCAACCAGTTTAATTTCAAGGACCCCCCAGTTTGACATGCATTAGGCTACGGACCCCCATTTAATGGCATTTCTATCTCTGGGACCCCCAATTTATATTGTAAAATCAATGTTAATCTAACTGAGTGTATAAATGGAACCATATGGTATAACATGTGCTTACTGTGGCCCCCAGGGCTCTGATATGGGCTATAACATGTGCTTACTGGCCCCCAGGGCTCTGATATGGGCTATAACATGTCCTTACTGTGGCCCCCATGGCTCTGACATGGGCTATAACATGTGCTTACTGTGGCCCCCAGGGCTCTGATATGGGCTATAACATGTGCTTACTGTGGCCCCCAGGGCTCTGATATGGGCTATAACATGTGCTTACTGTGGCCCCCAGGGCTCTGATATGGGCTATAACATGTTCTTACTGGCCCCCAGGGCTCTGATATGGGCTATAACATGTGCTTACTGTGGCCCCCAGGGCTCTGATATGGGCTATAACATGTGCTTACTGTGGCCCCCAGGGCTCTGATATGGGCTATAACATGTGCTTACTGGCCCCCAGGGCTCTGATATGGGCTATGACATGTGCTTACTGTGGCCCCCAGGGCTCTGATATGGGCTATAACATGTGCTTACTGTGGCCCCCAGGGCTCTGATATGGGCTATAACATGTGCTTACTGGCCCCCAGGGCTCTGATATGGGCTATAACATGTGCTTACTGGCCCCCAGGGCTCTGATATGGGCTATAACATGTGCTTACTGTGGCCCCCATGGCTCGAAGATGTGAGCCTTATAACATGTGCTTACTGTGGCCCCCAGGGCTCGAAGATGTGAGCCTTATAACATGTGCTTACTGTGGCCCCCAGGGCTCTGAGGTGTGAGCCCTATAACATGTGCTTACTGTGGCCCCCAGGGCTCTGATATGGGCTATAACATGTGCTTACTGGCCCCCAGGGCTCTGATATGGGCTATAACATGTTCTTACTGTGGCCCCCAGGGCTCTGAGATGGGCTATAACATGTGCTTACTGTGGCCCCCATGGCTCTGATATGGGCTATAACATGTGCTTACTGACCCCCAGGGCTCTGATATGGGCTATAACATGTGCTTACTGTGGCCCCCATGGCTCGAAGATGTGAGCCTTATAACATGTGCTTACTGTGGCCCCCAGGGCTCTGAGGTGTGAGCCTTATAACATGTGCTTACTGTGGCCCCCAGGGCTCTGAGGTGTGAGCCCTATAACATGTGCTTACTGTGGCCCCCAGGGTTCTGAGATGGGCAACTGGGCCCTTGGCCACTGGACCGAGGAAGGGTACGACATCTTCGAGAACTTCCCTGACCTCAACAGCGTCCTGTGGGGGGCAGAGGACCGAGGCTGGGTGCCTCGCGTCGTGCCCAACCATCACATCCCCCTGCCGGAAAACTTCCTCAATGGCTCCGTGAGTTTATGTTCTTATATATTTTCTGTCGAGTGGAAACCATGTCCTTCTTTGTCCGAAACGTACTTTTCAGGGTAAAAAAATTAATATATATACCTCTGCTGTCGGGAGGAAACCTCATAACTCCAAAATGTTTTCAAGACTCTTTAATTAAGGAAATATAAATTTTAAAAGTAAATTAATAAAACCCTTTTTTTAAACGATGCAATACTGCCTCATCAAAGTTGGTGTTGTGACTTTAGATATTGTCAATTACTTGCGAGAGTGGAGTTAGCTGCTTTAGCAGACAGTTTGAGGGTCCAATGGAGTTAAGAGGTTTTGTCCAATGCATGTTTTTTACTACTTTCCATTGGTTCAATATTTTCGAAACAACACACAGACGTAAAGGGTGTTCAATAGCACTGATTTATGAAACAACACACAGACGTAAAGGGTGTTCAATAGCACTGATTTATGAAACAACACACAGACGTAAAGGGTGTTCAATAGCACTGATTTATGAAACAACACACAGACGTAAAGGGTGTTCAATAGCACTGATTTATGAAACAACACACAGACGTAAACAGGCCCGTGGGAAGTACTTTACACTCGCAGGGGCTGAGCGTCTAGTAGGGGGTGCGCGCGCGCAGAGGCGTCTGGGAGAAATGCGAGGCCCTGTGCGATATGTTTTGGGGGAACAATGTGCGCGCGCGTCAGCATGCGCGCGATTTCTTTAAATTAATTAATTAATTAATACATACTTCAGTGTATAATTCGACTGCGTTGCGCGGTCGCGCGGCCGATCTACAAGCTCACAACGCGTCGCGCTGCAACGCATTGTGAGCTTGTAGATCTGCTCTAATTCTGCAGCGCAAGCTAGCACGGCACTGCGCAGCGCAAAGGGGGACAACAGGGGGCCCCACGACCGGACGGCCGGGCGTTGCTTAACGGGAGGATGAATAAGTGACGCCGGTTAGGAGGAGGAGGAGGCGACGCACGGCCGTCGGAGGCCCCCCTGAGGGGGGGGCGGCTCCAAACCGACCGCAGCTTAAATAGGTGAAAAATCAACTGCGACGGAACGGGCTGCGATGCGATTCTTGTTTCTTAAAAAAAAAAAAAACACTGCCTAGCGCGAGGCCTCGCATGCGCGAGGCCCTGTGCGGCCGCACCACTCGCACTACCCTTAAAGCGGCCCTGCGCGCGCATAGCGCGCGCCGCAAGAATGCGCGTGCACGTGCATCATGCGCGCGCATTTTCGCGCATTTTCAAGCGCAAACGTGGCCTTTACTTTCCCTCTCCACACGCAAGTTATATTCGAGGGGGGGCTGTGCCTGGGGGGAGGGGGTGCTACAGCCCCCCCAGCACCCCTACTTCCCTCAGCCATGGACGTAAAGGGTGTTCAATAGCACTGATTTATGAAACAACACACAGACGTAAAGGGTGTTCAATAGCACTGATTTATGAAACAACACACAGACGTAAAGGGTGTTCAATAGCACTGATTTATGAAACAACACACAGACGTAAAGGGTGTTCAATAGCACTGATTTATGAAACAACACACAGACGTAAAGGGTGTTCAATATCACTGATTTATGAAACAACACACAGACGTAAAGGGTGTTCAATAGCACTGATTTATGAAACAACACACAGACGTAAAGGGTGTTCAATAGCACTGATTTATGGAATAAATCTCTATCATCATTTCAATTCCAGCTCGTGACGGTATTCCTCCCAAGGAGTGATTTTTGTGCAAAACTAACGAATGGATTCAGAATCATGAAAACCCCCCTAGTTTCATATGTCACATGCTACTTAAAGGTATATTCAGTGATTTCACTTAATTCAAATATCACTTATTTTTTCTTATTTTTTGGATAATCCTCCCTACTATAAAGTGTGCTGACCATATAAGGAGTTCCTCCCTGTCCCCAGTGAGCCCCTGGGGTCAAAAAACCCTAGTTTCGGTTCGGGCTTTGGGTGGCAAAGCCTTCATCCAATCAGGATGAGTGGGGCGGGCCTTGGTGCATGTGCTGTTGGTCTGTTGTACTTCCCCCACTGTAGGTTGTGTGCATGTGCACATCTTGTTACCGGGGCGGACCGGATTCTTTTCCAAATCACCCAAATCACTGAATGCTCCTTTAAAGAATGATGAAATTTGCCTTATATAGGATGTTAATGGTATGGTCACATATTATGCTAATAACTCAAATTTCCCACGAGAGTTGAATTTCAAACTTTTAGTACCTTTTAGAAACACATTGGTGAAGAAATGTCTTGGTAACGATTTAGTTCCCAGATTTTCATAGGTTTCTCTTACTATGATTCTTCTGTGGTATATATACCAGGTTGCCACTGAAACCAAAGCCATCATCTCCTGGATGGAGCGCACCCCGTTTGTTCTGGGGGCTAATCTGCAAGGAGGAGAGAAGCTGGTGGCGTACCCCTTTGATATGCTGAGACCACCCAAATCCGTAAGTCTGTTTCACAGTGCACAATACAATGAAGACAATACATTGTAAAAAAAGAGCAATAAACCAACACATTCTGGGCGGGAACCCCTGTTGGTGTTTTAAGCATTATGTTATGCTCTATCTATTGAAAAATAGCAAATCTACAAGCTCATAGCACGGCACCGAGTGCCGCGCTACAAGCTTGTAGGTCTGCTATTTTTTAAAAATCGTGAAAATGTGGCGCAAATCTTTGAATATATATTCTTTCACAACAAACGTTTTCAACTCAAATCTTTGCTTCTGGGGGGGTTCCTGGAACAACATATTTTCAGATGGGGGTCGGCAGCCAATTATACATATATTGTTTTGGGGGTCCTTGACATGAAAATGTTTGAGAACGACATAGGGTTTTTCAGAAAACTGTCAGGATTTAGAAGACGTTTGTAGAATCGTCCTCAGGTCTGAATGGGTTAAAAGTAAATTGAAGAAATGGGTTTTCAACTGGACCACTTATACTCCTGTATATACATACAGTACACCTCATTGACCGGGGGATCCCCCAGGGGTCTATCTTTGGCCCTCTCCTTTTTGAGTGGTGCTAGCTCCTCCCAACGTCTGGCTCGGAAATTACTTCATATGGCAGCCAAGTCTATGGAATTTTATTGTCTGTTTAGAGGACAATGTTTGGTTATAGGCGTGAGGCGCCCCTCACTTTACACAAGTGTGATTTAGCTCACACACATTCATGTGCTGTGAGCTTAGAGATGTGCTATTTTCACTGCATCTTTGACTATTTTAGCTGATTTGTAACCATCTCTGGGTGGTTATAATAAAGGATGTAACTTATTAACTTGCAGTCATTATATCAGTGGTTCTCAAATAGTGGTCCTTGATTGGTGTAACATGTGTAACATGAAACCAAATGGACCCATACAGGTCCATTTGGTTTCATGTTACCCTCTCAAGAGTTCAATTACTGTTAAACATCTGCATTACTTAATTTACGAGAAGTCTACACGACTAGAGAATGTAGAATAATTGCTATTTTGATCAACGTTAAATAATGGACCCATGACATGAAAAATCAGACCCGTCTGAAGTGAGTGGTGCGGTGCTGTACTGTACTGTACTGTACTGTACTGTACTGTACTGTACTGTACTGTACTGTACTGTACTGTACTGTACTGTACTGTACTGTACTGTACTGTACTGTACTGTACTGTACAAGCCCTCCTCCCTGACCTGTGTACGCCTGTGTCTGTGTGTTAGGCACCAAACGCGCCTATAACGCTATTTTCGTGCTCGGACACAGCCAGGGACACACCCAGGGACACACCCAGGGACACACCCAGGGACACAGCCAGGGACACACCCAGGGACACACCCAGGGACACAGCCAGGGACACAGCCACACACATAGCTGTCTATAGGAGTGTGGTTGCACCACTCAAAAAGCGTTGAAAACCACTGCCTCACACATCGTCCCGTGAACGTTGTCCCAAGGTGGTGGACGTGCGCCACGGCGGTCGCCACGGCGTGGAGCACCTGAACGAGGAGACGTGGGCGAGGATCCAGCGCCAGAGCGAGGGAGCGCTGAGGGAGACGGCCGACGACACCATGTTCCGCTGGCTGGCCATGTCCTACGCCCACAGCCACCTGACCATGACCGAGACCTACCGCACGTCCTGCCAAACCGACGACGTCACCGGGGGGCAGGGCATCATCAACAGAGCCGGCTGGAAACCTGTGGTGGGAAGTGAGTACATGGGCTTTGGTTTTGTTTGGTTGTTTTTTTTGTTTAGTTTTTTTGCTTTTTTACCCTTTTTCCTCCCTAATTTAGTCGCCAATTTGTTCCCTCAACAATTTTTTTTAAAGATATTTTTGGGGGCTTTTTTTCCTATATTGATAGATCACAGTAGGGGGGGGGGAAGACACACAGCAAAGTTTGTCGGGATCGGGACTCGAACCCGCGACACACGCTGTGTCCTGGACCGCTACGCCAGCCCACCCCAACACATTTTTGAGGGACGCTAGCCCCTCCTATGTCCAGCTTTGAGGGTTTGTGTAAACACAAACATTCATGCCATTGACAATGAATGGCCAGATTTGAGTGTTTGTGCAAACACAAACATGGTTTGTGCTCGTGCTCAGATAAGATGAACCGATTAGTGCATTCCTAACCAAAACCCTCCTCTATGCTTGTCTATAAACGTGATCATCATCATGATCCACTCCAGGTATGAATGACTTCAGCTACCTGCACACCAACTGCTTCGAGCTGTCCATCTTCGTGGGTTGTGACAAGTTCCCTCATGAGAGTGAGCTGCCTCTGGAGTGGGAAAACAACCGGGAGTCTCTGCTGGCCTTCATAGAGCAGGTAAGATTAAGAATCACAGTCAGACTACCACTGTTAAAGGTATATTCAGTGATTTGACTTAATTCAAATATCACTTATTTTTTATTTTTTTCTGGATAATTCTCCCTACTATAGAGTGTGCTGACCATATAAGGAGTTCCTCCCTGTCCCCAGTGAGCCCCTGGGGTCAAAAAACCCTAGTTTCAGTTTGGGCTTTGGGTGGCAAAGCCTTCATCCAATCAGGATGAGAGGGGCCTTCCTCCAATCATGATCGAGTGGGGGCGGGCCTTGGTGCACATGCTGTTGGCCTGTTGCACTTCCCCCCACTGTAGAGCGTGCATGTGCACATTTTGTTACCGGGGCGGACTGGGTGGTTTTCCAAATCACCCAAATCACTGAATGCTCCTTTAACATTAGAACCAGTGGTTCTCAAAGTGGGGTCCAGGGTCCTTGAGTTGAGGGGGTTCCAAGGGGGTCCCCGGAAGCCTATTAGAAAATAACAGATTTACAAGCTAACAGTGTGTTGCTATGTGCCCCATTGTGAGCTTGTAGATCTGCTATTTTTAAAAGAATCTGGAAAAAGAATTACAAGAACATTGGATTATATTTTAAAAACACAAATCTTGTATGTTGGGGTGGCTCCCTGGCACAACAACATATTTAGGAGTCCGCTGCCAAATACACATTCATTTTGGGGTCCTTGACATGACAATAAATGTATTTTGTCTTAACCACTTGAAACTTGTATTACAAATAGCCGATCGACAAGTTTGTCGATCGGCTATTTTCAGCGAAGATATTTTATGTAGAGCGAAAACAGAAAATACACCCTGAGGGACTCCGGTCAACCATATCCTGTACTGTGTACTAGGGCTTTATTCTGCTCGCTGTGTGGTCTCTGAAGTGTTGTGTCCTTTAATTGCCCAGGTGCATCGTGGGATAAAGGGTACAGTGAAAGACATGGAGGGGAATCCAATAGCAAACGCCACCGTGTCAGTGGAGGGGATCAAACATGATGTCAAAACTGGTATGTGCTCCAGAACCATAACACAACACATCACATAAACTGGTATGTGCTCCAGAACCATAACACAACACATCACATCAAACTGGTATGTGCTCCATAACCATAACACAATACATCACATAAACTGGTATGTGCTCCATAACCATAACACAACACATCACATCAACTGGTATGTGCTCCATAACCATAACACAATACATCACATCAACTGGTATGTGCTCCATAACCATAACACAATACATCACATCAACTGGTATGTGCTCCATAACCATAACAATACATCACATCAACTGGTATGTGCTCCATAACCATAACACAACACATCACAACAACTGGTATGTGCTCCATAACCATAACACAATACATCACATCAACTGGTATGTGCTCCATAACCATAACACAATACATCACATCAACTGGTATGTGCTCCATAACCATAACACAACACATCACATCAACTGGTATGTGCTCCATAACCATAACACAATACATCACATCAACTGGTATGTGCTCCATAACCATGACACAATACATCACATCAACTGGTATGTGCTCCATAACCATAACACAATACATCACATCAACTGGTATGTGCTCCATAACCATAACACAATACATCACATCAACTGGTATGTGCTCCATAACCATAACACAATACATCACATCAACTGGTATGTGCTCCATAACCATAACACAATACATCAACCATAACACAATACATACAACTGGTATGTGCTCCAGAACCATAACACAATACATCACATCAAGTTGGGCCTTCTTTTTCATCTGACACCGAGTGTGTCAGCATCATGGACAATATTGCTTCATACAGAATGAAATCATTCCGATCAGAGGTTCTTATTCTTAACTAAATACATGTAATCCTCCTTTAGTTGTACACATGCCTCAAAACATTTAATCTGAATATTACTTGTTTTGACATTTGGCACAAAGTGCTTCTGCCTGGTTTATTTTTGGTTTTCTGTCAATTTTCCAACCAGATGGAAACCAACCAGATGGAAACAATGGGACTAACTGTTTACTTGCTGACAATTTCCTCTTTATCTAAACATCAAAATTGGTTTAAACAAAAATTCCTTCTGATCAGACCGAATTGGAATATTTGATGTGTAAGCAATATTAAGTTGGGTCCATGCATGTAAACACAGTCAATGGTATCCCTTGTTTCCATCTCTATTCTTATCAGTTAGCCATTATAAGTAGTTTCTTGAAATTACAATAGTGCAGGGGTTCTCAACCCGTGGGTCGCGACCCCTCGGGGGGTCGCCAAATTATTTTAGGGGGTACCCAAATTATTACTTTATAGTAGGGAGGATTATCCAGAAAAAAAGAAAAAATAAGTGATATTTGAATTAAGTCAAATCACTGAATATACCTTTAAAGGTATATTCAGTGATTTCACTTAATTCAAATATCACTTATTTTTTCTTATTTTTTGGATAATCCTCCCTACTATAAAGTGTGCTGACCATATAAGGAGTACCTCCCTGTCCCCAGTGAGCCCCTGGGGTCAAAAAACCCTAGTTTCGGTTTGGGCTTTGGGTGGCAAAGCCTTCATCCAATCAGGATGAGAGGGGCCTTCCTCCAATCATGATCGAGTGGGGCGGGCATTGGTGCACGTGCTGTTGGTCTGTTGTACTTCCCCCACTGTAGAGCGTGTGCATGTGCACCGGGTTTTTTTCCAAATCACCCAAATTACTGAATGCTCCTTTAACTAAATTCGAAATGTAAACATAGAGGCAGTTTACATGGCCACGAGTCTTCCTTCTGAACGACTTCTTAAAGAGCTTGTCGATCGCCAATGTATTTACTATTTAATTGAAGATGAGCCCAATAACGATCCATGCTAATTGACCTCTTTAACGTGTTAATGGGTTACATTATGGGTGCGTTCGGAATATATGCGCACCGGGAGTGCACTCACATATTAGTTTGTATTGCGCTCAGTGCGCTATATCTGAATTCTGAACGCACTAGTGTTGTTTTTGGCAGCCAATTTCTATTTTTAGTTTAGTCATATAGCCTTTGGAATAAAACTTCATTTAGTTTTAGTCATATTTTAGTCACCCGGAATGTCTTGGTGTTACTCTAGTTTTAGTTGACTAAATATCATAAGATTTTAGTCGATTAAATCTACAGTTGATTTAGTAGACTAAAATGCATTTTGGCAGGCCTTGAGGCCATCGTAATGTCTGTTTTTACACATGCTGAAAATAACCGATCTACAAGCTCACAGCGCGTCGCAGCGCTGTGAGCTATTTTCAGCATGCAACCAAGTGTAAAATGACTTATACTGGATCTCTTGTCCACTAGTCCCTCCCTAACATTTTACTCTAGTTTTTATCTGTTGACGAAATTGTCAACATATTTATTCTTAGTTTTTAGTCATCATAGCTTCATTTTCATTTCGTTTTTTATTCAGTTTTCGCCAGTGAAAAAAGGTAGTCGACGAACATCCTTCGTCATAGTTTTAGTCGACAAAACGTACAACACTGGAACGCACCCTATACATTTCTGCATCTGTGCCCTTCTTCATGTGTTCATTCAGCTGTCTGGAACGCACCCTATACATTTCTGCATCTGTGCCCTTCTTCGTGTGTTCATTCAGCTGTCTGGAACGCACCCTATACATTTCTGCATCTGTGCCCTTCTTCGTGTGTTCATTCAGCTGTCTGGAACGCATACATTTCTGCATCTGTGCCCTTCATGTGTTCATTCAGCTGGAACGCACCCTATACATTTCTGCATCTGTGCCCTTCATGTGTTCATTCAGCTGTCTGGAACGCACCCTATACATTTCTGCATCTGTGCCCTTCATGTGTTCATTCAGCTGTCTGGAACGCACCCTATACATTTCTGCATCTGTGCCCTTCTTCGTGTGTTCATTCAGCTGGAACGCACCCTATACATTTCTGCATCTGTGCCCTTCTTCGTGTGTTCATTCAGCTGGAACGCACCCTATACATTTCTGCATCTGTACCCTTCTTCGTGTGTTCATTCAGCTGTCTGGAACGCACCCTATACATTTCTGCATCTGTGCCCTTCTTCATGTGTTCATTCAGCTGTCTGGAACGCACCCTATACATTTCTGCATCTGTGCCCTTCTTCGTGTGTTCATTCAGCTGCCGGCGGTGACTACTGGCGCCTGCTGAACCCCGGGGAGTACCGGGTGACGGCCAAGGCCGACGGCCACACCCCTCAGACCAGGCTGTGCATGGTGGGCTACGACAGCGGAGCCACCAAGTGCGGCTTCCACCTGGCCAAGTCCAACTGGGACCGCATCAAGGAGATCATGGCGCTCCACGGAAAGAGACCCATACGACTCGTCCCCAAAGCGACCGCCACTACAACAACAACAACAACAACAACAACGACAACGACAACGAGCGCCAGAGGTGCCGGTGGTGGCCGTGGCGCGGCGAGACTGACCGAAGGAGGCGAGGAAGACGGGACGGCGGTTAACTCGCAATCGCACAACACAGAGCGCCTCAGGAGGCTCCGGCAGATGCGCCTGCGCCGGCTACGTCTTCAGAAAGCACGACAGTCCTCCACCACGACGACGGAAGCCACGACGACGATGGTGCCCACGACAGCACCTGCGACCGAGACTACAACTTCCTGGTACGACTCGTGGTTTCCTGTGGATAGCTTCGAGTCGGAGCCCACGCAGCAGTACTTGGAGATCGGCATGGATGATATTGATTACTAAAGCTAAATAAATCTACAATTGTACTCGGTCGTATTGGCGGTGCCGTGAGCTGAAAATAGCCGATCTACATACTATGTCCAACGCCAGCAGCTTGTAGACTCACCTTATAGATCGGCCAAAAATAGCCGATCTATAAGGTGCTTGTGGAGCGGCAATCTTTAGCGCACGATTCCGGCATGCGTTGGAGTAGCTCTGGTCCATAGATAGCCCTAATGCCCTTTGCTGCGTTGCATTAAGGCTATGTGACTTGCCCTCGCAGGAAGCCATTGCCAAATCTTGTCTATGAGGTTTTCTCTTGGCAATATCACTAGAGGGCGCAGTGGAGTAACTAAAAGTATTTTTCTTCCGGTGAAAAAAATAAATCCCTTTTCTGGCCAAAAAGTACATGTTATACGTGTGGTGGGGGGCTCAGAGTGCGTCCACTAAGGAAAGTAAGCTTTCTAATAACACAAGCCGCCTTTGTATTGGTGAGTATAGGTAAAACGTTCTTTTTATTTTCGCAAACAGAGGAGAGGCTGGTCTGCATTTCATGCAGGAAGACAAGAGTCACATTGCCTTAATGCAACGGCAGCAAAGGGCATTAGGGCTATGGACCAGAGCATTAGGGCTATGGACCAGAGCTAGCGGTGGAGCATAATTGAAGCATTACTCCACATCTGTCTCGTGAAAATGATAGAAGCTTCCTAGCCAGTCAGGATAAATCTGCCACTGTGCCGCATAGCAGCTGCAATCAATCATACAATGATCGTCACACATGCTTAGGTTATTAGTTATGTGCTTTATTTTATTTTGAAAAGTTGGGTCTGTTTATATACCGGTACTCTTTTTTTAATATTTGTATTTAAAGGGCTTTTTTTCCCGTGTGGAACGTTTTGTTTTTTTAAATATTTTTCTAATGCCGATGATCTGATATGACTTAAATTGTATCTGCTGAGCAGAGACAAACACAGCAAGACAAATGTAATTGAATCTATGTTCAATAAAGCTGTTGAATGATAAAAGGGAAAATATCAGTTATAATGCTCGTTATTAATGTCATTATTCGCACAGAATCACAGATAAAACACGTTAAACATTCTTAAAGTAGTATAATGCGGTGTAATGTTTTCTGTCAGAAAGAAAGTGTGTGTATGTTGTGTGTGTGTGCGTGCGTGCGCATGATCCAGTGTAGTTTATTTTATTATCACCAACAATAAAATGCACTTATTTATAATAAATAACTGACCAATTAACCAACAAATTAAAACTGACTTTGCCACAGGCATTTTAAAGCCCCATTTGCAATATTGAATCAAAAAGTAGGCTTTGCTGCCACGTTGTGGTAATAACGGTACATTGCAGAATTCAAAATGTCATCAGTTATACACAGTGACAATACTAGGCTGGTAGGCCACAGATAAAAATCTATTTCAAAAGTATTTTCACAGGCCTTTCACAGGCCTACTCCGTTACAACAAGTAAAAGTCCGCAATTTAAAATGTATTGGTATGGCACCAAAATGTACTTAAATGACAACTTTAGTTTTTTTCAACCAAGGTTCATGTTTTAGGTTGTTATTAGAGAAAGTAAAAGATGGAGTGTTAATTGTCTCCACCAGGTCGAAGGCATGGGGAAAGAGTATGTTTTGCACTCCGTCCGTGTGTGTGTGTGTGTCCGTCCTTCCTTCCTTCCTTCCTTCCGTCCGTCCGTTATCAGCTAATCTCTGGCACCGTTGGCCCGATCCGTGCCAAACTTTGCACACACACTCCCTGGATGCCAACGACGAACCTCTGCCCCAAATATTCCTCAACGACCTGTTATAGCGCCACCATGAGGCCGATTTAGGCAAAACGCATTTCTGTACATTACTCGTACACATTTTATCCATACATTAGTCCTGTACCTGCCTGTAGACCTTCTCGCAATTTGGTGTTGGGGGAATTTCTCACTTGAACTGAGTCAATGGGTCCCTAGACATGAAAAATCAACGAGGTGCTCGTCCGCCATAGTGCCACGAATGGCGCAATGGCCACATCAAATATGGAAGCCATCGGCTATGATGAAAATACAACTTTTTTGTTTCTGGGTGTATTTGCACATGTAATACCTCCATCCTGACTAATTCAGGTATGTGGAATTCATTTCTGATACTATTTGAATCATTGTGGGTGATATTGACCTTGAAAGGTCATGGTCATGGTCATTTAGCTATTCCAAAGACATTGGCCATTGTTAGGAGTAAAAATAAGTGCAATAAGTCTATTTCAAATAATTCTGACATTTATAATTCATTTCTGATATTGTTTTGACAATTAAGGATCATCTTATCATTGAGGTATCAATATAAATATTTTTATTCAATAACTCAATTACGATTTTTGTCTTTACTTTGTCTTATTTATTATATCAAAATACATGAACATACAAATATAACAATTCTAAATGTCCCTCTTTAACTTTTATTTTAATTGAGTGCTTTAATTAGAATATAAGTATGCAGAAAAGGCTAAACACTTTGGAATGACGTTAAACATGGTAGATCCTCCGTGGCTGCGTCATTAGGTGAGTACTAGTTTAATGAATTGTTTAAGTTTCATAGTAACATTCATCATCAACAGGCTGTTGTTGATGCCCCCCTAGCCATGGTTCACATGACGCTCGTACTTCACGAGCATGACAGTCATGTTTCAGGGCTAATGCCCCCCCAAAATAACAGGTTACAGGATTCTCATTCTGTTACTGTCACTGGATGGCCGCCGTGCCATTTCTTATAAACTATGTAGTTCATACGTGGGTCCACGGTGGTGGTGGTGTTCATGCGCCGCGGTGTGCGCCGTGGAGAGGGCATTATGCGCGCTGCTGGCTGGTTGGAGCGCAGCGCAACAGCCTTTCTGTCCAGTCCTACGTGTATAGGCTGGCGATTGTGGCGAATTATATTCGTTAATAAAGAGAGAGCTGTAAAGGGGATATTGTCTATGGTCAGTTCATGGTGTGTATCATTCTCGTTTTTAACCATAGAGTTAATTAGGGCCGTAATAATGCGGCGCAATGACGGTAGGCAGTAGCCTAATAGCCTACAATGTAAACAACTTGCGCAAGCATTAAAAATGGGTTTTAATTGTCGGGTAACGGAAAATAACGGAAAATAATCTAACCTTTTACTTTTCTCAGAAGGTAATTTGTAACGGTAAGGGATTATTTTTATGGGCAGTAATCCAGTAACCTAACGACGTTACTTTCTAAAGTAACGATGCCCAACACTGATTATGTTATACTTTAGCTATTGAAAAATAGCAGATCTACAAGCTTAGTGCCGCGCTACGAGCTTGTAGTTCTGCTATTTTTGAAAAATCGCGAAAATGTGGCACAAATCTTTGAATATATATTCTTTCAGAGTGAGCGTTTTTAACTCAAATCTTTGTTTCTGGGGGAGTCCCTGGAACAACATATTTTCAGATGGGGGTCGGCGGCCAATTACATATATTTTTGCGGGTCCTTGACATGAAAATGTTTGAGAACGACTGACATAGAAACAACAGAAGGCATTTGTAGAATTGTCCTCAGCTAGGTCCAAATGGGTTAAACCTTAATTTGGCTTTTACTGATCATTTTCATTTCATTTCATTGTATTTCGCACATGAGTGTATCACAATACAGTACAAATCATAATAGATAACAATTCATTTGTCTTTCATACAGTCTCTGATTGCGGCGGAAGCCATGCAAGGTACCAACCAGCACATCGGGAGCAATTTGGGGTTCAGTGTCTTGCCCAAGGACAGTTCGACATGTAGCCAGGAGGAGCCGGGATTCGAACCGCCGACCCATGGATCATTGGACGACCTGCTCTACCTCTTGAGCCACAGTCGCCCATTACACTTGTTTACAAGAGGGTCCACCTTGTTCAATTCATCAAAACATTTAGAGACGTACAAATAGACACTACTATATAGCCAAAGAACAGAACAGGAATTCATCATAGAGGTAAAAATGGAAAAGAAAGAAAGAAACATACATTCAGATTTTACGGGGGCGAGTTTCGGATTGCAGCCGTCCGTAGGTGCCCTTTGAGAGCGGTTTTGAAGGAGTCAACATTTGCATGTCTTAATGACTGTTGGTAGGGCATTCCACATTTTGGTGGCATAGGAATAGGATCGAAAAGAATTGAGTCCCTTGTTTGTGCCGAATCTGGGTTGTACATGGTTCGTTGCACTTCCTCTGGTGTTGTGGGTGTGGACTTTGTTAACATTAAAGGACAACTTTAGTTTTTTTCAACCAAGGTTCATGTTTTAGGTTGTTAGAGAAACAAAAAAAAATATTTTTTCATTTGCTGTTTTCTTTCGTTTTAGGGATTTTAGCTGTTTTTGACAGGGGGCGGGGGCATTCGAGCATGGGGCTAAATATGTATTTTTTTACAACATTTTATAGCGATTTCTTTTTTAATTATTTACTATAGTCCTAATAAACCCCAGGAAATTTCATCTGGCCACAAAACATCACGAGATCTACTGAATGTGTCAAACTGACATTGAGCCTGGCTTCCCCCCAGTAGGTTACCTTCACATTCAGTAGATCCTGTGATTTATTTGTGGCCAGATGTAATTTCCTGGGGTGTATCAGGACTATAGTAAATAATAATAAAAAAAAAATCTCCATAATATCTTGTAAAGAAAATACATATTTAGCACCATGCTCGAAAACGAAAGAAAGCAGCAAATGAAACAAAATAATAACACTCATCTTTTACTTTCTCTAATAACATCCTAAAACATGAAACTTAGTTGAAAAAAACTAAAGTTGTCCGTTAAGGAAGTATCTAGACAGGTAGTTATAGTTAGTTACTTTATTGACACAAATGTATAAAACATTGGGTCCAAACAATAATAAAAAACCCATGTGTGAGCTTGTAGATCTAAGCTCACATAACAACGTCGTTGTGAGCTTGTAGATCTAAGCTCACATAACGTCGTTGTGGGCTTGTAGATCTAAGCTCACATAACGTTGTTGTGAGCTTGTAGATTGGCTCTGTTTTCGGTTCAAATTAAGTGTTTCTTCCACCAGGTGGCAGTAAAGGGTTACAAGGAGGGGTTGTGTAAAGTTTGGTGACTCAACTATCTAGTCTAGACTACAAAACCTTATTTCAACTGCACGCTTTAAAACAAATAGGCCTATAGGTCTACTGACAACGTAAACATTCAATGTGTTTTATATCAACAAGCTACAGCTGCTGAACAATGGACAAAACTCACAGCAAACCACATGAACATTTATTCATTAAACATGGAAACAAAACCGAAATGAGAGTAGCCTATAGGCTAGTAGCCACCACACCACAACGAGAGATGAACTTGTGGATTCTACAAAGAGCAGACGGACAATAAACAAAACCAACTGAAGAACAATGCAGGAGCAAAAGTCAGGGAGGAAGCGCCACTTCATCTTAGAAGGTAAGGCTCATCTAGAATATAAATACTGTTTAATTGAGTTTAAATGCTATGTGTTGCCGACATGACGTGTGTTGCTACTTATTGCGCAGCTGTGCACTTAATGAAGTTAATTATGCTGTTTGGCTGCTGGTGCTTGTAGGCCATAAATAAAATGCATAAATCACAAGCTTTGTAGATTAGACAGTTTCACTATTGCACATATAAGTTCTCATGTAGGATACAGTTGTTTATTTTGGGCAAGTTTTCATAGTAGTACCTGGATGGTGTTGTCATGGTTACCAACATGATAGAGAGAGAGACAGACTGGGGAAGAGGGGGAGAGAGAGAGAGAGAGAGAGAGGGGGAGAGAGAGAGAGGGGGAGAGAGAGAGACTGGGGGAGAGGGGGGGAGAGAGAGAGGGGGAGAGAGAGAGAGACTGGGGGAGAGGGGGAGAGAGAGAGAGGGGGAGAGAGAGAGAGAGACTGGGGGAGAGGGGGGGAGAGAGAGGGGGAGAGAGAGAGAGACTGGGGGAGAGGGGGAGAGAGAGAGGGGGAGAGAGACTGAGAGAGAGAGAGAGATTTGATATTGTTTTCTGTTGTATTATAATTGTTTCTGTTTTTGCTGCATTTGATGCTTTCAATACTGTAGTTGTACCAGTGTTGATTTTCACAGATTGTTTTTATTTATTTCATAAAGTCTTTTGAATAAAACTTGTTTTAGTCATATTTTAGTCACCTAAAATGTTTTAGTTTTAGTCAACTAAATATTTGACATCCAAAATACATTTTGGCAGGCCTTGGTGTGGTGGTGTCGTAATTCCTGATTATGCACTTGGTTGCATGATGAAAATAGCCGATCTACAAACTCAGTGTGAGCTTGTAGATCTCAAAAGTGAAAAAGGGCATGGCAGATGTCTTCGTGATGCTACAAGCTCATTGTGAGCTTGTAGATCTGCTAGTTTCAGCAGATTGCAGAATTATGCGGAATGTCCCATTTCACAATGCATACAAATCATTTGAAAATAGCAGATCTACAAGATCACAATGCATTGCAAAGTGACACAATGTGAGCTTGTAGATCTGCTAGTTTCAGCAGAATAATGCACTTCACGATGCTCTGGGACAGTGGTGGAAAGTAACTATGTACATTTGCTTAAGTAGCCTACTGTACTTAATTACAATTTTGAGGTGTATTGTTTTTTGTTGAGTATTTCCAATGTCCTATTTGAAAATAGTTCAGCTGTTGAAGTGGAGCTCATCAATGTCATTTTTTTTTTTCATCGATAAATCTAAATGGAGGAGAGTGTAAATGGTAAATGGTGCATTTATATAGCGCCTTTATCCAAGGCGCTTTACATGGATTGTGCATTACATTCACCCACACATTCATATGGTGGTGGGAACCATGCAAGGCACCAACCAGCACATCAGGAGCAATTAGGGGTTCAGCGTCTTGCTCAAGGACACTTCGACACTAACTCTGGGGGAGCCCGGGTTCGAACTGGCAACCTTGCGGTTACCATCCAGCCACTCTACCCCCGAGCCACCGCCGCCCGAGTGAGTGAGAGTGTAAATGTGTCAAACAGCTGGACAGCTACAGTACATCTGCTCCATGCACCTCCAACACTCTATATTTAGAGTTATAATTCAACCCTGGAAAACTCACCTAAACACCCTGTAAACAAATACTAGGAGACTTGTAGCATTTATATTTTTAAGACTTGAATGCTACAAACAGGAAGGTAGGAGCGCACACCAGTAGTGGGGAGGTGCTGACCGCAGGAGATAACTATGACTATGAGAGAGGCCGCACAGGTTAACGGTGCCGGAGATTAGCTGTTCACAGACGGACGGACACACACACACACACACACACACACACGGACGGACGGACGGACGGACGGACGGACGGACGGACGGACGGACGGACGGAGTGCAAAACATACTCTCTCCCCATGCCTTCGGCCTGGTGGAGACAAAAAGCATAAATCACAGACTAGCTCTGGTCCATAGCCTTCTACTGCTTCTACGATTCTGAATCGTAGAAGGCTATGGACCAGAGCTAATCACAGACATGCTTGGTTGTGTATTTAGAAGAACGTTGTGTGATTTGTGGTGCACATTTGTTTACATTATATTAGCTGTGGCCATATTGAGTTGTCATGAATGTCTGGTTGTTCTGCTCTTGGTCTCATTGGAATATATTTCTATTAAAATAGAAATTGAGGGGGAAAATAGCGGATCTACAAGCTTTGTAGATTAGACAGTTTCACTATTGCAGATATAAGTTCTCATGTAGGATACAGTTGTTTCTTTTGGGCATGTTTTCATAGTAGTACCTGGATGGTGTTGTCATGGTTACCAACATGATGATGAGAGAGCGAGAGAGAGAGAGAGAGGGAGGGGGAGAGAGAGAGAGAGACAGACAGAGAGAGAGACTGAGAGAGAGAGACAGAGAGAGAGAGAGAGGGGGGGGGGGGGAGAGGGGGGGGGGAGAGAGAGGGAGAGAGGGGAGAGAGAGAGAGAGAGAGACTGAGAGAGAGACTGAGAGAGAGAGACTGAGAGAGAGAGAGAGAGGGGGAGAGGGAGAGGGGGAGAGGGAGAGAGAGAGAGAGAGAGAGAGACAGAGACAGAGAGAGAGAGAGAGATTTGATATTGTTTTCTGTTGTATTATAATTGTTTCTGTTTTTGCTGCATTTGATGCTTTCAATGCTGTAGTTCTACCAGTGTTGATTTTCACAGATTGTTTTTATTTATTTGGTTTTACGGCGGTGGTGGCTCGGGGGTAGAGTTTCCGGATGGTAACCGCAAGGTCACCAGTTCGAACCCGGGCTCCCTTACCCCCTTTTTGAAACTAGCTCCTTGCCACTCGCCCTACACACTTCCACTTGGTTTGAGCATACATATATAAATCATAGAGACGGCACTGGATGGGAGGGGAATCCCAGTGCCGTCTCTATGCTTTATATATCTATGCTCAAACCAAGTGGAAGTGTGTAGGGCGAGTGGCAAGGAGCTAGTTTCAAAAAGGGCCTGCAGAGTTAGTGTCGAAGTGTCCTTGAGCAAGACACTGAACCCCTAATTGCTCCTGATGTGCTGGTTGGTGCCTTGCATGGTTTCCTCTGCCATCGGTGTGTGAATGGGTGAATGAAATGCACAATCTATGTAAAGCGCCTTGGATAAAGGCGCTATATAAATGCACCATTTACTCATATAGCCTTTTGAATAAAACTTGTTTTAGTCATATTTTAGTCAACTCAAATGTTTTTTTTTTAGTCAACTAAATAATCTAATTATCATAAGATATTTGACATCCAAAATACATTTTGGCAGGCCTTGGTGGTGTCGTAATGCCTGATTATGCACTTGGTTGCATGCTGAAAATAGCCGATCTACAAGCTCAGTGTGAGCTTGTAGATGTGAAAAAAGGCAATGCTGGTGAACTGTACAGGGCATGGCAGATGTCTTCGTGATGCTACAAGCTCATTGTGAGCTTGTAGATCTGCTAGTTTCAGCAGATTGCAGAATTATGCGGAATGTCCCATTTCACAATGCATACAAATCATTTGAAAATAGCAGATCTACAAGATCACAATGCATTGCAAAGTGACACATTGTGAGCTTGTAGATCTGCTAGTTTCAGCAGAATTATGCAGAATGTCCGTTTCACAATGCTCTGGGACAGTGGTGGAAAGTAACTAGATACATTTACTTGTATTACTTAAGCTCACCACTCCTGAATGAAGTGTCTGGTGCTGGGACTCTGGTGCAACGCACAGGTCCTGGGCCTGGTGAGAGCAGGAGTGGACCTGGTGAGGCGTATAGGGGCCCGGACAGGAGACAACCCACAGAGCCTAGTCCTTCCATGCACCAGAAGCGTCCCTCCCAGCCCTGGCAGAGTAGTTCCGGAGTGGTTCCAACGGATTGTGTGGCCCTGGTTTTGCCCTAGTGGGACGTAAGTCGGGACTTGATCACCCCGGCTGGGTAACCCAAGTGAGGGGTATGATGTTCGAGAGGATACGTCCCAGGTGCATCCATGCAATGTTTTTTTGTACTTAATTACAATGTTGAGGTGTTTTTTTTTTGTTGAGTATTTCCAATTTCCTATTAGTCTATTAGAACATAGTTCAGCTGTTGGAGAGGAGCTCATCAATGTCAAATGTTTCCATCGATAAATCTAAATAAATCTAAACGGAGGAGAGTGTAAATGTGTCAGCTGCAGTACATCTGCTCCATGCACCTCCAACACTATATTTAGAGTTATAATTCCACCCTGGTATACTCACCTAAACACCCTGTAAACAAATACTAGGAGACTTGTAGCATTTATATATTTAAGACTTGAATTATTTACTATTTACATTTAGAGGCCAATATTGTACCATCATTACAGTATACAATATAGTAACTTCCTCCACTGGTGATGTCATCATCACTGTGTAATTCTGTACGGCTGCCTTTTCAGAACTTCTCATTTGAAGTCATTTACATATAATTATATTTAAACAGCAACTGGTATTGTCCAGATATGGACTAGTATGTAAATATCTGACGTTGTTCCTTATCTGTTGACCTACATTTAAAGAAGTCCAAACTCAGGGATGTTTATTATTCAACTGCACATCCTGTACATTAATGTAGTTACTAAAGTGAACTCTTTATCATATGAGGTACAGCAGTTTATATCAACTCCCTGGTGTCACAAACACAACATTGATGTGATCAATTCTACATGTTGAAATGTAACAGTAATTTACAGTAATTAGAGTTCATGTACTGTTTTATCCATAACATTCACTGTTTTAAAGGACCACTTCACCACTTTTCAACCTATCTTCATATAATTGGTCCTCAATCATGATAAAATGGCACGATGTCTTTCTACTCAGTCTAGGCTGTGGACAGTTCAGAAACCCGTCCACCAGTGACATCATTGATGGGGAATCCAAGCTAATATATACTGCAGGCTTTCTAGTCCTGAAAAGTTGCAATGCGAAAATGGAAGCCATCGTTCTCACGGTAATACAACTCCAAACATTTTTGTAAAGAAATCTTGTTAAAAATAAATCCGCCTAACGATGATTTCACTGGTGGACGGGTTTCTGAACTGCCCACATCCCTCCTATGAGACACAGACTGGGTTCTGAACTGCCCACAGCCCTCCTATGAGACACAGACTGGTTTCTGAACTGCCCACAGCCTTCCTATGAGACAGACTGGTTTCTGAACTGCCCACAGCCCTCCTATGAGACACAGACTGGTTTCTGAACTGCCCACAGCCCTCCTATGAGACAGACAGGTTTTTGAACTGCCCACAGCCCTCCTATGAGACACAGACTGAGTAGGAAAAAATGGTGCAATTTTATCATGATCATTAGTGAGGACCAATTATATGAAGATAGGTTGAAAAGTGGTGAAGTGGTCCTTTAAGCTCTGTCCACACGTACAAGGGCATTTACAAATAAACATAGCTGTGTGTGTGTGTGTGTGTGTGTGTGTGTAGGGGGGGGGGGGGGGGGGTTCATCCACGCAAACCAGTTTTGACGAAAAATCGACTACCTTTTTCCACTGACAAACTAAATGGAAACTAAATAAAAACTATATGATGACTAAAACTAAGACTAAATATACTGACTGAAATAAAATGTTAGGAAGGGACTAGTGGACAAGAGATCCAGTATAAGTCATTTTACAATTAGTTGCATGCTGAAAATAGACGATCTACAAGCTCAGAGGTTGTGGGCTTGTAGATCGGCTATTTTCAGCAAGTTATGCCGTCATTACGACGGCATCAAGGCCTGCCAAAATACATTTTGTTCGACTAAATCAACTGTAGATCTAGTCGACTAAAATCTTATATTTAGTCGACTAAAACTAGACTAACACATTACTAAATGTGCGACTAAAATGTGACTAAAACTACATGAAAACTATTCAAGAGACTATGACTAAAACTAAAATCAAAATTTGCTGTCAAAAACAACACTGACGGAAACACATTTCTGGCCATCTTTGAGAATCTTTGAGAATTATTAGTGAGGACCTATTATATGAAGATAGGTTGAAAAGTGGTGAAGTGGTCCTTTAACTGTAACAAACTGATTTGGACCAAACCCAGTTTCATCACAAACACTTTATTGATCTATCTGTCTGTGGTGTTAAAATGGAACAGATGGCTGTTATTCATTGATTACATGTTACATTACATAGTCTCCCCTTTATCTGAATAATGGAAATATGAATTATCCTCTTGAACCCCAGCATGACTATTATGGGGGGAACATTTCCCAAAATAGCAGATCTACAAGCTCATTGTCTATTTGAAACCCCCCACCCTCACCCCCCCACAGGCGGGTGGTAGCTCCAGGACCACAAAGGGTTAATCAGGTGCTGCACATACACAACTATTACTAGTTAATGCATAACTCTAGAAAACTATTTCACAAATCCAATAGGCTGTTGACCCACATGGATAGTCGTGCCATTCTCCATTAAACAACGCAGCACAGTCTTCTCCTCCTCCACGGTCCTGACCATCAGGCTGACCAGGCAGCCAGTACCTGTAGAAGGAGAAACATTAATACATTACAATACCTTCACAACAAGGATTTCATCTGAATGTTTAAGTTTTTTTTAATCATGACTTCAAATTATATTACATTATATATTTACGTACAAATTAACTGGACAATGAAAGAGACAACGGATACAGAGTAACTGTTGTATTATAGCCTTTGATTCCATTTAGAAATAAATATGAAGAGGAAATAATGTGAAATGTAGTTTGCTGAAAATAAATGTAGTTAAAATGTTTTCTTTAACCCATTCTGGGCGGGAACCCCTCTTGGGGTTCTGTACAGTATGTACAGTATTACAAAAAAAAAAAAAATGTGATGCTGCTATATAATTATTTTAAGTTTCTCAGAAAACTTAGGTCAGTATTTAGAAGGTGTTTATAGAATCGGCCTCAGTAGAATAATGAAGGTAAAGTCTTACGTTGTGGTCAGTGGTGTTCCATCCACCCACTTCCACACTCCTTCTGTCTCTCTGTCGGTCATTCCAAACCACACCCACTTGCCTCCGCCAACGAGTCCGTCAACAAAGTCCTGGACAGACAAGCAGCTGGTTACTGAAGTACAATCTGTACAATACTAGATGTGTGTCTCAACTAGATGGAGTAGGTTACAGCATGCACGCACGCGCACGCACGGACACACACACACACACACACATACACACATACACACACACACACACACACACACACACACATTTTAATCATTTATTTATGTCCACATAAGAGATACAATACAAGGACACAAATATTTACAAGGTGGTGTACAGAGTGCAATCAGCAAATCCCGGACAAATACCCACACACCCTTCAGGGGTACAAGTAACAGCCTCTTCGCCATATTTGGCGGCTACCGATAGTGGAAGAGATTGCACAGAATTTCGCGAGCCGTTTGGCTGCTTTTTTTGGCATCCCAAGTTGTTGGAAGCCTCTTACAACCAAACTGTGTACGTGTCCTAGGCTGCCGAAAATAAACACAAGTAGATTGCACCTATAGCGTAGTTCAATGATGGTCTGGAGGAGCGGCTGGTACTTAATGACTTTGGTCATAAAGGCTTCCTCTAAGCTAGAATCAAAGGTGCAGGCCATTTCAAGAATGAAAACTGATCTGTTCTCTTCATTGACCACAACAACATCTGGTGTGTTAGCAGATAGATGTGCAAAAAAATCTGTATTTTCAGTACAGAGTTGAAACATGGAAGTTTTGACACAGGAATGTTTGTACATTCTCACAGACAGTGCAAAATGTTTAGATATGTCCTTTGTTATGAGATCAACTATTCTGTCGTGGCGTGCTATGTAAAGCCCTTTATAGGCATAACAGCCATTCAGAATGTGTGACATGGTTTCTGTAACAAGCCCTGTGGTGTGATGCAAGCAATGAGGTGCATGGGTGGAGGGAAACCAGAGGGAAAGGTTGAGTCTGGTGGGAAGGATCTGTAGTCTGGCTTTTACTGTAAAGGTGATAATGTCCTCATTGAGAGCTGTGTTCCTTATAAATGAATGGGAAACAGAATGGTCAGCATGGGGAAGGCAAGCCAGTTTCCCCTGGAGTTTGAGTCCAGTCCAGTGTTGTTGTTGCCGATGTTGGAACATATCCAACAGGATCCGCCGGGCACCCTTAGGTGTCAACAGGTGGGTGTGTCCGCTGTAGGTCACTGTTGCTCTAACAGAGGTGAGAGGGTCAGTTATTATGTCCTCAGAGACCTCCACAGCCTCAGAGTCAGGCTGCACCCACTCCAGGGACATACCGGCTTGGACGCAGAGGTCGTTCAAATCCGGCCAATCCGATGAGACTCCGAAGCCTGGGGAGCGAGTGTCCAGTTTCCCACTAGGTTTCCTTTTGAACCCAAGGAAGTGGGGCGGTGGCTCCCTGGCTAAAGGGACCTTGCGTCTCCTCAAATCGAGGAACAGGGAAGATCTAGCTAGCTCCCTAACATCTCTATCATCATTATTCAGCATGCTCAATGGATGTGATATGCGCATGCTGATATAAATCCATGACACATTCGGTACACCCAGCCCGCCCCCCCCACTGAGGATGGTGAATAATATCACGGGTGCTGTGTGTGTTCAGGGCAAACCACTTGCGTACTAAGCTCACTGTTTTATTGTTAATTTCGCTTAGCACCTTCTGCTGGAGGTGAACATTGGAGAAGAAGTGTTGGACTTTAGACGGTGCTATTGGTCTAATGGCCTCTAGCTTCATGGTTAAAGGTAGAGAGCATCTGTCAATAAGGTCCAACCTAGATGTGAACTCGGACAAGATGATGTTAACTTGTTCCTTCCATTCACCTGCAATGTTAAACTTATGCCCTAGATAGGAGTAGTATGTCTCATGAAGGGAGAACACACGTATGGGTTTGGTCGCTATTCTGAAGTCAGGGCATGTGTCGTGTTAGAGTGGTACCACCTATTTCCTCCGCTCCTTCTCTCATACAGTACAGCACATTTCATGTCTTTAACTTCCAGGCCTGACCATTCCAGAAATTAATCTGTCCTGGCGAGCATGTTTTTGATTACTTTCTCTTCCCTGGAAGCCAACTGGACATCATCTGCGTAGCCCTGTACTGGGTTAGGTGGAATCACACTGTGGGAGGGGGCACACAGACATAACCACTTTAACCACTGGTTGAGGGCAATTATAAAATTAACTGCGCTCCAAGGGCAGCCAGTCTTAATCCCTATCTTTAGAGGTATAGGTGGAGTTCGCTGTTTTCCACAGATAACCTGGATGGAAGACTCACAGTAAATATCTTTCACTACGTCGATGTACACTTGAGGTAATTTTATTTCCTCAAGTGACCTGATCATGACATCATGTGAAAGGGTCCCAAATGCGTCTCTAAAATCAAGAAAGACTGAGTACAGTCTACATGACTCGTGCTTGAAATCACCAACCCCTGTTTTAAGGCAAAACACATGCTCGTTCATACCCTGCCCTATATATGCTTTTTGTTTGCAAGACACACACACACACACACACACACACACACACACACACACACACACACACACACACACACACACACACACACACACACACACACACACACACACACACACACACTTACCTGTTCTTCTCTACTGTTGATGACCACCAGATCGGCTCCTTTGTTCTGACAGTATTCTCTACTTTGCTGCCATGTTTTCTTTTCAGTAGACATGAAGTAACAGCTGTCTCCAAACTTCGTCCATCCAACGGGACACTGGTCTAAAAACATCAAACAGGACATTTACTGATGGATTTTCAATGTACTGATAATCAATTCTAACACATACAGTTGTAACGCGTTCATTTCTGGCGTGTGTGAACGTCACTTTCTCACGTTCAACTTCGTTCAAAAGTGAGTGAGCCTTCCAGGCGAAACCCCAGCTAAACCACACCCTAACCACTCCTTAATATCTAGCGGAAAACCCACCAATAAGCCCTTATCCAACACAAATTAACTAATCTTTCTCAAGCCGCACAATTTCACTGGAGCGCGCAGCGTGCATATGCACGCAGACACATACAGTCCTACATGTCCCGACCCAAACACTGAGGAGGTAAAGTAAACGTGTTTATAATGTGCCACGGAAAATAGATTCCAATTGCTTGTTATTTTTGCGTCGATGAGGTATGTCGTACGTGTCCAACTGTCCATACATAATCGCCTCGTTCGGCCAACAAAATATATCTCCCTCCCTCCACAGAAGCACAGTGATGCCTGATTTATTCTTCGTCGTACACGTGTTCCATGCTGAAAATAGTTGATCTACAACTATTTTGTAGGCTGTGGCTGTGAGGCTGTGAGCTTGCAGGCTGTAAGAACTGAGACCCTTCACAATAAAAGCATGTAGCTTTCACAAGTTGGCCCATAATAAAGACAAGGAAAAGGATCAATCCTTAAAGGTGTAGTGAAACGGAAATGGTGGACATTTATTGTGAAGTTTCAAGTTGAAACACCGCTATGAAGTTTCTGAACCAATCAGAGCGTCGCATCCCTTCAGGGGATGGGACGGTAGCTAGGGGCCGTAGCTATGCTGCTGCTATGCTACGCAGGACAGCGTGTGGATGTTTGTTTACAAATCAGACAGTCGTCCAGCTTTACCAGTTTACTCTTATGTGGCTTATTTCTACCCTATAATGTTTTCAGATACATTTTTTAGCGTGATGATTAAGTTGAAACCGAGTAATACACTCTCTGGATGTTATCTTGAATGGGAATAAAAACGGAAGATGTTTGTAATCAGTAGCAGCTGTGCAGCCTGTGCTGGACGGATGCGGAGATATGGGGAATTAAACGGGTGAGCTTCATTTTTATTGGCTTTTATCGATGTGGGCCTCGACACGTCATCACGCAGCACGTTTTTGTTTTCAGGAAGTAATAAAAAATATATTTTTATGGACGTTTGATATAAAAACACACAAAAATTAGAATTTTCTCGTTTTTTTGGCATCCATTGTTAGGTATGCCCATATGATGACCACGGATATGGTCTAAAAGTGTGAAAAACGTATTTTTCATTTCACTACACTTTTAAATTCGGTGGCATTTCACATTGCAAAGAGCTATTTCTTTCCCAAAATGTAAAAAAGAAATCACACCCGTGTGAACTGAGTGGTGCAACCACCGGCACACGGTAACTCTGTCATTTCTCAACCGTTTCGGACGCGGGGCGGCTTCTATATGGCTATGGGCTGTGGCAATAATAAAAAAAATAAAGAAAAAATAACTAAAATAGTTCATTTTTTGGAACCATGAACTTTAGTTCAAAATGTTGAATTAGGAACTATGAACAGAACTAGTTCCTTTTTTAAATTTCTGAACTGTGAACTGAACTATTTCATAAATGAACTTTCCCAACACTGTTTAGCCTATCCTCAAGTATACCTTTCTGGTATTTCAGTGAAGTATTTCAATGTTTATAATACTGTATACTACTACTACTACTACTACTACTCTTAGAGGAGAGTATATAATAAGATTTGTTAAGATTTGTGTATCAGCAGTAGTGATGGGTTTACTCAGATTTTCTACCTCTAAATCCCTGGTAATGATTACAATATCAATAATACACAATTTAATATTTATTCAAAATCGTGTGTCTAACTTCTCTCTCCTGCTGTCTTACATGTCAGCTTCTTTACTTCACTTTTCAGTTGGGTCATCTCCAGGGTCAGGTCAGCCTTCAGTTGGGTCATCTCCAGGGTCAATGCTGCAATGTAGTACCAAAAGTAGAAAAGACGCAGTACAGTAGTAAATGTACTTAGTTACTTTACACCAATGGCAGTGGTGAGATGATGAAACATTTGAGACACATTCCACGTTGAAGTAAAATCTGATTAGACATTTTGATATAGGCCTACATTTTATCAGACACTGCCATATAAACTCATTGTAACTTCAAACTCCATTTTAACCATGTTAGAGTTACTGAAGTGAAAACACGTCTCTGCTTCTGGTAACTGTCCCTCTCAAGCTACATTCAAACCTGCATAGTTCGAGCAGCGCGATTACATACAAAGTCAATGAAGCGAACGGCTGCGCCCTTCACTTCACACATGTGTGATTTTATTTTACCAACGCTTTACCTGCGCGACCAAAACGAAACGACTGGAAACAAATGTATATCTTCAGGTCTGAATGCACCTTAATGAATGTTAGACTCATTGGAAAGACACGTCCCTGCTTCTGGTGCCGTGTTTTTTCAATTACTTTTTTCATATAATTTAAAAAATATACAAAACAAATTAGAACGTAATTTGAAAATCAGTGGTGGAAAGTAACTAAGTTATTTTACTTCCCAAAATGTAAAAAAGAAATCACACCCGTGTGAACTGAGTGGTGCAACCACCGGCACACGGTAACTCTCTCATTTCTCAACCGTTTCGGACGCGGGGCGGCTTCTATATGGCTATGGGCTGTGGCAATAATAAAAAAAATAAAGAAAAAATAACTAAAATAGTTCATTTTTTGGAACCATGAACTTTAGTTCAAAATGTTGAATTAGGAACTATGAACAGAACTAGTTCCTTTTTAAATTTCTGAACTGTGAACTGAACTAGTTCATAAATGAACTTTCCCAACACTGTTTAGCCTATCCTCAAGTATACCTTTCTGGTATTTCAGTGAAGTATTTCAATGTTTATAATACTGTATACTACTACTACTACTACTACTACTCTTAGAGGAGAGTATATAATAAGATTTGTTAAGATTTGTGTATCAGCAGTAGTGATGGGTTTACTCAGATTTTCTACCTCTAAATCCCTGGTAATGATTACAATATCAATAATACACAATTTAATATTTATTCAAAATCGTGTGTCTAACTTCTCTCTCCTGCTGTCTTACATGTCAGCTTCTTTACTTCACTTTTCAGTTGGGTCATCTCCAGGGTCAGGTCAGCCTTCAGTTGGGTCATCTCCAGGGTCAATGCTGCAATGTAGTACCAAAAGTAGAAAAGACGCAGTACAGTAGTAAATGTACTTAGTTACTTTACACCAATGGCAGTGGTGAGATGATGAAACATTTGAGACACATTCCACGTTGAAGTAAAATCTGATTAGACATTTTGATATAGGCCTACATTTTATCAGACACTGCCATATAAACTCATTGTAACTTCAAACTCCATTTTAACCATGTTAGAGTTACTGAAGTGAAAACACGTCTCTGCTTCTGGTAACTGTCCCTCTCAAGCTACATTCAAACCTGCATAGTTCGAGCAGCGCGATTACATACAAAGTCAATGAAGCGAACGGCTGCGCCCTTCACTTCACACATGTGTGATTTTATTTTACCAACGCTTTACCTGCGCGACCAAAACGAAACGACTGGAAACAAATGTATATCTTCAGGTCTGAATGCACCTTAATGAATGTTAGACTCATTGGAAAGACACGTCCCTGCTTCTGGTGCCGTGTTTTTTCAATTACTTTTTTCATATAATTTAAAAAATATACAAAACAAATTAGAACGTAATTTGAAAATCAGTGGTGGAAAGTAACTAAGTTATTTTACTTAAAGGTCCGCTGACATTCCTATAATTCCTATTGCTGGTACTGTACATCAAGTGGTCTGACTGAAAACAGTTTGAAAGCGCTCGCGACGCGCTACGGCGCTAGCAACAAGTGGCTACTAGGTCAGGCTAGCGTTTTTGATGGTACATTTAGCGTCATATTGGCTATAAATGTCATTGAAAATCTTAGTTAGAATGCAACTGAGGTTGGCGTGGGGTTTTTTAGGGGAACTGCAGCACAATCGCAAATTTCGGGCTCGAGTCCCACGTTCCCCCGGTCACCAACACCCCTGTCTGCCCGCTCTGAGACCCGCAGCCCTGCAGCGTGACTACGGACTGTCTGCTGTTGCCTCTGCCCGCTCTGGGAGCTCTCATCCCCGCAGCGCCTGTCTAATGTACCGCTGTTCTCTTCCCTTCCTTTCTTCCCCTCTCAGCCACAGGACGAAATGTATACCCTCTGCAATACCTTAGTTACCACAACATTGTTCAAGTGAACTTGTGTGTTTAGTCATTGTAAATAATAATCAATATCGCTATGATGAATTATCGCCCTGGTTGTCCGAGCCGCTCCGCGGGTTTGAGGCAGTTTTGGCCCGGGGAGGCTGCGTTGCCTCTGGTCCCCGCAGTGAGACCTGATCATGCAGGCATACTATAACACACACACACACACACACACACACACACACACACACACACACACACACACATGTGGGGGCGGGACCTCTCTCTCTCACACACACGCGCACACACACACACACACACACATACACACACATACACATCGCATCTTGCAATGGAGGACGGACTCTGGCACCATTAGCTAAGCGTTATTTATTATATTTGAATTGTGAGTCTTCAGTGAAACAGTGGTGGGGGCAGATGACAAACTAATTTCTAAATCTAAAGTTGACCTGGCTCGTCTTCCTCCATGCTACTCTGCTCTGAAGAGAACCATCGTGTCTTATACAAGCGAGCTGATGAAGCTTTTTTGGAAAAACCAAAACCCTATGATGAAGGGCAGGGGGGGTTGAAACTAAAGAGTTTTTTAATCCAGTGTGTCCTGCGGTTCAGTCCTACCAACCTCACTGGTTGATCTCCTTGACACTGTCTGGAGAGCATGGACAAGAAGCCGACGAGATAGAGGAATTGATTTAATCGGCACTGATTTGTACACCAGCATGCCACGGGCACATGTGGTCACTTTAGGAATAGTTTCACTGAGATCCTCGACCCTCAAAACATAGGTCTAGACACCTTATTTGTTCATTTAAGTGCAATATTGGCTGAGATATAGTGAAAATCGATTAATTTGATAATGGAGGCACTCATTTGCATAAAAATGGTAGATGGGACACTTTGCAAACTTTTTAACATAGCTTATTCAAGTAAGAAATATTCCATGATGTGGAGTGAGTTAAAACTCAGTCATTCATTCATTTATTCCAAATGTATAGCTGATACTGACTGAAATACAATTTTCACCGATTTGAGGTATAGTTCATAATTTTGGCGACAGAAAGAGTAATTTACAAGATAGAAAGGTTATCTTGGGCTCAAATTGAAGCTTGGGGATATGAGAAGTTTTCTATATACAAGTGAGGCAGTGATACTCACCATAATGTGTTGGAAAATAACCTTTGTTGTTATTAGTCAAGCGGACACCATATTTTTTGGTGTTTCTGAGGATGATGTGGGTCATATTTAAGAATATAATAGTAGCAACCATGTCTATTTATGTAATTTTAGTGAATTAATATTTGCCTTTACACAATTTCGCCAGAGCCATATACCAAAAAGGGGGTTTTGAGGTAGGTGGGACATTTTGACAACTTTTTATCATAGCTCATCATTTTCAGCACATTCTTTCCAATAAGAAAACACTGATTAGAAGTATAATTCCGGGGGGTGCATGATACCCCCTTCCAGTGACTGTACTACACTTTCAGCTAATAGTGAACCTACTGTGTATAACCTATATCACAAAATCATCAAGGCATGTGT
>NC_136797.1:7393578-7528578 GCF_951216825.1 Electrona antarctica | reverse complement strand
TCTCATCCAGATACCTGATGCTGAGGATGGCCATAGACAGTCGAGATCCTGATCTGAAGAGTGCAAGTAAAGCAAAACTACGAAGTCTTTTGATCCAGACTCTTTTTAACCACCTCAGTAAGACAACAATGTAAGTTTCTACTACAAATTCCATTCTAACTTGATTAATTGTCATGGCACTGCACTGTATCGGTATGTAAAGATTCATCATAGAAGTATCCATGTCAGATGGACCATTCCACCTCACACAGGATGTTGCAAATAGTGAGGAGAGATTATTTTAATTTGAAAGAGAAAAGGTTACATCATCATAACTGACCAGTCATTGTACTCTACTGTATACTTAACAACATAAAACAAGGTATATTTCAAGAGCAAGGGATCGCAGTAAACAGCCACCCTAAATCTTCTTCTTCCACACTGGGAGAAAAACAGCATCTGAAAGTTTGATGGGATGCATTTTTACATGTCAGTGCTGTGACTACTTTTACATTGCATCTAATGAGTGATCGGTTGTCAATTGTCAGTGTCTAATTATTATGGCTAATATCAACACTACTACTGTTTGATTTTCCTTTTTAGGCTCCCAACTCGTTTTCAGTATGTGGCACTTCTGTCAACCCTAAACCTGGACTACCCATTCCTCAGGGAAAGCATTGGGTCTGGCTATGTAAGTTTTTATTTGTTCATGTTGTTACCTGCATCGGTACAATTCTATTATGTGTCACTGTTAACCACTGAAACTGAGCGCTATACTTGGTAAACTAATACTTGGTAGACTGGGGTCAGCTCTATGCCTGATTTGCTCTTTTTCCACATTCTACACCAATTCTCTCGACCAACAATAATCAATCAAAATGATAAGCTCACAATGTGTTGCAGTGTGACACGTTGTGAGCTTGTAGATCTGCTATTTTCAGTGAGTGTCAGAATAGGGGCACTTTCCCCCCATACTTTCTAGTAAGGGTTTTCTAGTAGGAGATGCATTCTAGTGTTTCTATTCATCTTTAACAACTTGAAAAACTTTGTTTCACAGGATTCCATGCTTGATTCACTGCATAATAAATTAAAAAAAGAAGGGAAGCTACTTGTGTCTAACAATGAAATGGCACGAATAACAGAAAAATGGACTGGAAGGAAGCGACCTCGTCAGACAGAGACAGCTGAGGTTAATCCAAGCACCATGGTAAAAACTGTCAATCTGTTTTAGCTGAAAACTAGTCTGTGCAGAATGAACGTTGGGACCTTTATGCTGATAGGTTTAAAGGTCCAATGTGTTGTATTTTTCAACAATTGTATGCAATTTACTTGAATCTTTAGAACTTGTTTGATTTATAGATTGATGCAGGAGAAGATGACCGAAGCATTAAAGAACATTTGAGAGTCATGAAAGAGGAAACCTAGAGCTCCTCAAAGAAAGGTTGACACGAATCAAATTGTACCGCAGAAACTTTGTGTCCAACCACAGCACAGAAGAGATGCTCTCTGAGTTCCCATGTCTCAGACTATCCAAAATAGTAAGTACAATAATGTGTCAATTGTCTCCTTATTTAATTGCATGCGTTATGACTATATGTATTTATTATATATTTATTTTATACGTTTCTTTTACTTTGCCTTCTAAAGCTCGCTTGGGATCTGAGAGGTATCGCCAACGTTGATGTGGACCAACAAATCCTCAATAAGCTCGCTGCGATGGCACCTCGAATCATTCAGGTTTCACGAAGTCCCCTGAAGAATAAGTTAATGTGCATGATTGATGACTGTGCAGATGACAAACAGAAAAAAGGTAATTGCATGAATCTATGGTAATTTGAACTGGTTAGATTTTCAAGTTACAATAACTGACTGATGGCAGTAGCACCCTGAATCACTAACTCACTCACTCACTCACTCACTACTTGACTGACATTTGTTCTCGTGATTTTAAAGGATTATGAAAATAACATTATTATAATAAATTATTGTATTTTTTTTTCATTAAGGCCTCTTATCGGAAGCAGCAATTCTGCTCTTGCCTGCACCATTCAAGGAGAAACCAGAGTTGCTGTTTGAAGTTGAGGTGAGCCATGAACCGTTCACTAGTGTGAGAAGCACTATGTAATTGAAGCACATTTTATTATTGCATTAGTTTTTATATTATCATATGGTTGTTTCTGTTTTTGACAAAGTGGCTCTGCAGGAGACTAGCTAGAGGGTGTGTGTTTGTCTGATGGTTAATGGTATCCCCTCTCCCCAGGGCCAAGCTCAGACCAGCACTGACATGTCGACACCAAAGATGATGCTGAAAGGCTGCAGGGAGGGTCACCCCATGAAATATGTCCACATCATGCTGTCGATGGATGACCAGGTAATCACAGAGGAGAGTGTGGACATCTCAATGGCACTGGGACTCCTACTGTGCATATATTTTGTGTTCAGAATCCAGTACCCTAAAGGACTGAAAAAGACACTGACCTTTTTGGAGTGTGTTGTTCTGAAATTGAAGGATGCAGGCAAACTTCCTGTCACAGTAAAACGAGTGTACAACTCCATCTATGACTAGCATGTATGTAGGAGTCAGTATTCTCTCTCTATGTCTGGATGGCCACTTGAAGAGAGTCAGTTAAAAAGCAAGGACTTTGCCACTGGACTGGGCCTCTTCCAATTCTAATTCTGGAGTGTACATTTTGTTTTAGAAATCCTGAAAGACTGTTAAACAGTCAAGTGTGTTGTTGACTATTATATATGTTGTTTCACAGAGAAGAACTTTAAAGGGATAGTTCAGATTTGTTTTAACTTAAGCTGTATGAAATACTTGCCATTAATATAGTGGTTGCAACTGTATTCATTGATTGCCCGATTTGAGTCCTGTGGTGGGAGTTCTGCTCTGTTTTTGTGAAATAGTAAGTAGTTCCGGTCATTGTGTGGGGTCACAGGGGGCCATGCATTAAAAGTAAATTAATCCACAAAACTAACGTCATTTCTATTGTTGACCTATTTCTAAAATATTAGTTTAACTTTTGTTAATTTTCTACCCCTCTATCACACAGAACAGTTTTTTGTGTCCATATCACTACGCCCAAAAAATAGTTCCATGTGATAGAGGGGTCAAAGTCGAACAAAAGTTGCGCTAATATTTTAGAAATGGGTCAACAATACAAATGACGTTAGTTTTGTGAATTAATTTACTTTTAATGCGTGGCCCCCTGTGCCCCTCCACAAAATGACCGGAACTACTTAATATTCCCCAAAACCAGAGCAGAACTCCCACCACAGGACTCAATCGGGCAATCAATGAATACAGTTGCAACCACTATATGGAAAGTATTTCATACAGCTTAAGTTAAAAAAAATCTGAACTATCCCTTTAAGGAGATCTGCTTTCAGGTTTATAGTAAAAGGTTATGGGTTCAATATATTTGTAAAGCAGGAAAACCTCAAACTTGTAACTTATGGTGTTTTAAAATTAAATAAAACACTACTGGAGCAAAGCCTGTGTGCGGACTACTTTCTTCACTGTATATACTGTATTGTGATCTGTATATGTATTGTAATGATACAGAGGATATTTGTACTATAGTTTTATGTATTAATACATTATTATTCAAATTCAAAAATTGATAAAACTGAGCTCAATGCATCACAATTAATTTTGAGCTTGTAGATCAGCTATTTTTGAATTTGAATCCTTTGAAAAAAAAGGTTTCTGACCGCAATGAATTGTATTGTGATCTATTTATTGTAATGATACAGAGGACATTTGTATTTAGCCCCTATCATTAAAGGTGCTATACCCTTTGGCAAAGGTGCTATATAGCACCTTTAAATATTGGTGCTATATAGCACCTTTAAATATTGGTGCTATATAGCACCTTTAACAGGTGTTAAATAGCACCCTGCAAAGGGTGCTATTTAGCCCCTATTAAAGGTGCTATACCCTTTGGCAAAGGTGCTATATAGCACCTTTAAATATTGGTGCTATATAGCACCTTTAAATATTGGTGCTATATAGCACCCTGCAAAGGGTGCTATTTAGCCCCTATTAAAGGTGCTATACCATTTGGCAAAGGTGCTATATAGCACCTTTAAACATTGGTGCTATATAGCACCTTTACCAGGTGTTAGATAGCACCCTGCAAAGGGTGCTATTTAGCCCCTATCATTAAAGGTGCTATACCCTTTGGCAAAGGTGCTATATAGCACCTTTAAATATTGGTGCTATATAGCACCTTTAAATATTGGTGCTATATAGCACCTTTAACAGGTGTTAAATAGCACCCTGCAAAGGGTGCTATTTAGCCCCTATTAAAGGTGCTATACCCTTTGGCAAAGGTGCTATATAGCACCTTTAAATATTGGTGCTATATAGCACCTTTAACAGGTGTTAGATAGCACCCTGCAAAGGGTGCTATTTAGCCCCTATTAAAGGTGCTATACCATTTGGCAAAGGTGCTATATAGCACCTTTAAACATTGGTGCTATATAGCACCTTTACCAGGTGTTAGATAGCACCCTGCAAAGGGTGCTATTTAGCCCCTATCATTAAAGGTGCTATACCCTTTGGCAAAGGTGCTATATAGCACCTTTAAATATTGGTGCTATATAGCACCTTTAACAATCAGTACTATATAGCACCATTTGACAAAGGTGCTATATAGCACCTTTAAAATGTGGTGCTATATAGCACCAAAAATGGTTCCCCTATGATTACGAGCCAAAAAACCACTTTTGGTTCTATATAGAACCGTTTTTTTCTTGTGTGATACTTTGATGGGAATGTGACGCGATTAAGAACAGCTGCCTGGGTGCTGTGCGAACAGTGAATCATAGTTTCTTACCTTGTGGCTCGTGCTGGTTTAAAGAAAGAAGAATTATAGGCATAATCCAATTATAATCCAAGTTTTGTTTGTCTGGAGGATGGAGATCCAACACTATGTCATATTATTAAAGTAGGCTAAGTAAACTTTAAGAAGAGCTGGTCAGTGAGAGGCTGCTCCGCTCTGCTAATTGATCTGACCTATGTTTGCGCAACTGACTGGCATTTGGTAGCCTAGTAATTATACTTATTTGGCAGCACCTGCAATTCAGTAACCTACAGGCCTACACATTTCAAAAGGCTTTCATATGCTATTAATCTTTTTTCTAATAAGGTTTGTCCTTATAGATAGAAATGTGATCATTTTTGTATAGTTTTGGATATTAATGAATTAATTATTAAAGCACAGGGCCTCGCATTTCTCCCAGGCAGCTCTGATTGCGTGCGCCTCGCAGCAAGCACTCGTCATAAAGCCTCGATTAAATGACGCTTTATTTCAGTTAATTTTACGGCAAGATAATGAAAATGCCTTTTCGTTACATGCCGTTCGTCGTGTGCTGCTGTGCTGATTTGGATTATATCTTTTTTATTTGAGAGGTAATGCCTGTGTCAGGTAGTTTTATTTAATGTTGACTTGTTACGGTCGGATGTTTTATTGTAAGCCTAATTATTTGTGCGTCACTGCTTTCATGAAGGCTGCTACAATTGGGCGGATTGGGTGAAAGCAACAATTGTTGCTTATTGTTAAATATAATAATTGAGACCAATCCAAGCATGCGTTTCTCTCTGCTATATCGTTGTTTTATTTATTTTAAGCCTAAAACACCGGGGCTCCACCGGGCGCAGCGTCGCGTCTCCGTCACCGTCAGGGAATGTTCCCTTTTTAATCAATGAAGGGTGGCTCCACTGCCCGCGTTGCGTGACATTAGCGTGCATTAAAATTGAACCGGTGCGTTTTTGACGCACGCGACGGAGACTCAACACGTCCGGTGGAGCCCTGGTGTAATTCATTGTGCGTCACTGCTCGCCTCGCACCCCCCCCCCCCCGTCGGATGTCGAAGCGTCGACGATCGATCGGGATTCGTTTCGAAGCGTCGATCATCAAAAGCGTGATCGAAGGTCAGCCCTAGTCAACCATGAGGACACCATTTTAATCATAAGACCTCGTTTTGGCCCCGGATTTCAAGATGGCCACCATCCAGTAGCGTGAAAACGTAACTTTTGAATAGAAAAGTAATTTATTTAGGGGTTTTTTACAGACACAAAACACATTCAGAGCATTCTGTGTCACTCATTTATGAATCATCAGATCATGAGTCCACCCTCCTCTGTGCATCATTCAAATCCTCCTCACTCTCAACTTCCTTGTCCTCTTCAACTAGCCCTGGTGCAGGTAGGTGTTGGGAGAGCAGGCCGCGTGTGGCACCGCGCAACTGTAGAGAACAGTTGCACCGCTCACTTCACAGGGGTGTGATTTTTATTATTACAGTAGAAGTTTACAGACCAAACTGTAAATAAAAGGTTTACATGACTATGAATATGGGACAGAGTTGCACCACTCACTTCACATGGGTGTGATTTTTATTATTACTACAGTAGAAGTTTTTGAGTGGTGTAAACCACTCCTACAACTGGCTTTTGTGTGCATAAAAAAATGACCATGGTTGCTATGTTCAAAATAATTTCTGACGTAATTAAATCACACCCGGGTGAACTGGATGACCGTAGCAACCGTGGTCATTTTCTCTGCACAGAAAAAGCCAGTTGTGAAATCACATCCGGGTGTGATTTCATTACGTCAGATCAGAGCTGATCAGGCTACATAATACCTTACCTTATTTCATTACGTTAGACATTACGTCAGACCACAGCTGATCATGCTATATAAAACCTTACACCACTCAGTTCACACGGGTGTGATTTTTTTCTTATGAAAGCAGAGAGTCTTCTGTTTCATACGGTATATAGTATTTATATGTCGCTATAGGCCTTATTTTGTGAATATTGAGGAGTTCACGTCCATGTCTTCTCTGAAGTTATCTGGTGGGCACAAGCTGCATTCAATAACCAATTACTGTCTAACTGTACATGGGATCAATGTTTACTCTTTTCCTCGTAAAAGTACACATTCAGGGCTTTCATTCGGTGTATAGGATGTATAGGATATTTATTGGGTTCAATTTTATATCTGCCTGTCAATGTCTCTGACTTTAAACCATCCATAACTCTGCTCGCTGTTCAAGATAACCACTTCCAGGCAAATGCAGGTGTTGCAAAAAGGTCAATATCTCCAGAATGGAACATGGTAAAATCAAAATGTATTTTTTTAATTGAAGTGGACAAGTGCCGAGATCTTGTAGCAATCAAAGTGTTAAACCTCTGAGAGGTAAACATACTGACCTGCATGCTGTCCTTCTAGTTGGCTCTTAAACCTGAGAGGTAAACATACTGAGTTACTGACCTGCATGCTGTCCTTCTAGTTGGCTCTTAAACCTCTGGAACTCCCAGCGGATGTCATCGGCCTTAGCCAGACAGAACAGCAGAAGCAGCAAAGCAGTCTTCATGGTGAAGTCCAGATTGTGAGGCTAACATGCATGACAGCCTCTATTTATTGGAGGTTCAGACCCTGAATATTGATCGGTTCGTTCAGGGGGGGAGTGACAGCTATATTGTATTCCTGTTTCTCATTGGATGGAGGCGTGGAGAAGCATGTTTAGATGAGAGAGAGAGAGAGAGAGAGAGAGAGAGAGAGAGAGAGAGAGAGAGAGAGAGAGAGAGAGAGAGAGAGAGAGAGAGAGAGAGAGAGAGAGAGAGAGAGAGAGAGAGAGAGAGAGAGAGAGAGAGAGAGAGAGAGAGAGAGAGAGAGGAGGAGTAAGGTATGTGTTCCTAAGGCTGCATGACAGTGGTTCTCAAAGTGGGGTCTGCGGACCCCCAGGGGTCCTCGAGGGTCCTCAGCAAAACGAGGAACAATTTAAACCTATGTTATTTGGTTCATTACAAGCTGAGCTGAACATTTAAAAATAGATGCGTAATTGTGAAGAATTTAGAATAATGGGCCCGATTCACTAAGCAACTTATGCTCATATTTTGAACGTACCGTGATTTCCAACAGTTTCTACTTCACGTGATTATTCATCTTTTTTTGGGGGGGATGGAGGGGGGAGGGGGCGTGACCTTGGCCGTAGGCCAGGCACCACTGTAGAGGCTCCAACGCATAATATCTGGGTGGGGCATGCATTTCCAACTTGCATAGTTCCAAGTAGGCCCACCCAGATATTATGCCTGTGTCCCTTTTATGCCCATATATGTAGTTCTTTGTCAGGCATGCCCTTCACTGTTTTGCAATAACACTGAATATTTTGTAATGATGTTGACAGTGTGTAAACACGTTGGTGTTCTCAGGGGCTGATAACTCAGCCCCTCTCAGGGGCTGCTCCATGTAGCTCAAAGGTTCACTCAATATTTAATTTGAACAGCAGAAAGAGACCTTCAGTGTTTCCCCCCAAACACACACACACACACACGTGCGTGTGTGCGCGCGTGTGCGTGTGTGCGCGCGTGTGCGTGTGTGCGCCCGTGCGTGCGTGCGTGCGAGCGTGCCTGTGTGCGTAAATAACCACTTATTTTTTCACGCACTTTTCACGTGGCCACCTAGCCATAGCGAGGCCCATCTAGAATCGCATTTCTGGCTGCGCCACTGATGCACGCACGCACGTTTGTATTGATATACACGTTTGTATTGATATACACGTTTGTATTGATATACATGGGGACGTTTGTATTGATATACACGTTTGTATTGATATACATGGGGACGTCAACACGTTTGTATTGATATACACGTTTGTATTGATATACATGGGGACGTCAACACGTTTGTATTGATATACACGTTTGTATTGATATACACGTTTGTATTGATATACATGGGGACATCAACATCACGTTTGTATTGATATACATGGGGACATCAACAACGTTTGTATTGATATACATGGGGACATCAACATCACGTTTGTATTGATATACATGGGGACATCAACGTTTGTATTGATATACATGGGGACATCAACGTTTGTATTGATATACATGGGGACATCAACGTTTGTATTGATATACATGGGGACATCAACGTTTGTATTGATATACATGTTTGTATTGATATACACGTTTGTATTGATATACATGTTTGTATTGATATACATGTTTGTATTGATATACATGGGGACATCAACGTTTGTATTGATATACATGGGGACATCAACGTTTGTATTGATATACACGTTTGTATTGATATACACGTTTGTATTGATATACATGTTTGTATTGATATACACGTTTGTATTGATACTAGAATTTCGCGGGCCTTCGGCCCGCTCATCCCAGAGTTGCGTTGCCCCGCGTTGCGATACAGAAGTCCACAGATACAGAAGTGCACAGTGACACGCGTTGTATGCAGCTGTTTTGTGTTGCAGCGCGCGTGTGGTGTTGTTGTTGTTATCCATATATGCGCCTCGGTTCGTCCCGTTTGTTCCACGCCAGGTGTCGACGCAGTCGTTGGCGCAAATTTCTTATTATTTTAACTGTGTATGTAATCGCGGCTAGTAGCACACAATTTTTTTTAGGAGCACGATGAAAAGTTATCAAATAATGTGTTTGAGGGCCCTCCTATATACAGCTTTAGTCCCCACACGTCTCAATATTTGCCATTGACAAAGAACAGAGAAATTAGGTCGAAATGCCGCTAAATATGACGTAAATTAAAATGTATTATATATATATTTTTTTTTAATTGAATGTAAATACTTTACTTATAAAAAAACCTGGCAACCCGCACCCCGCGGTCATTTTCCGCTAACCTGAGCGGTGCTCCCTAGCCTGCTGGAGGGGTTCACATCATCCCATGCACCCTCGAGAGGAAAAATAAGGAAAATAAATGCAGCCTTGAGCCTACCTACCAATGTGGTCTTGTGGAGCTTGATCACCTCCTCCTCCTCCTTTTCTCCCCAAATTGCCAATCCCAATAAATGCAAAAGTTGCCTAGTGTGAATACTTCCACAGCCTAATTACTAAAGGATAAACTATCAGTCTTCTCCGAAATCTGTCAATGTTTGTCAACTCAGCACGTGTTGACAACGCATAGTAAACAGAAGCCGTGTGTGTGTCACACCAAAAGTGGTGACCTATAGAATCCTGTACATAGAAGCATCACGCAATCGTCTCCCTCCCTGTGTGGGTCACGTGGTGGGCTTTGAGCAAATGGGAGAGGGAATGTAGTGTTGCCAGGTCCGCGTATTGTAAGCGAGTGGTAGTGTGTGTAAGTAGCGTGTTGAATGGCATTTTTTCTGTGCTTGTTTTCATAGACGTGGCAACAAATTAGGCGGGGGTGTCGGTGCTTGTGGCGTGTTTGTGTTTATTATTGATATTGATATTGTTTGCGAGTGTGGACGGGAGCCGGCTTTAGTGGCAGTGCGATGACAATTTTTACGCGGGTGGTGTTGAGTGTGGGCGTGCGGCGCGACATGAGGAGATAGCGGCCGAACGACGCGGAGGGTAAGTGTGTGACGTGTTAGTGTGTTGTTGCAGTGTGTGTTGCTCCTGCTTCGGCTCCCAGCGTGTCGGCACCCAGCGTGTCAGTGGCGTAGTAGCTGGTGACTTTGGGTATTGGGTTGCGTACATGTTTTCACTTGTATAATAGATACATGTTTGTATTGATATACATGGGGACATCAACACGTTTGTATTGATATACATGGGGACATCAACGTTTGTATTGATATACATGGACATCAACGTTTGTATTGATATACATGGGGACATCAACACGTTTGTATTGATATACATGGGGACATCAACATAACGTTTGTATTGATATACATGTTGGGGACATCAACATTTGTCATATACTGTACGTATTTTGCCATATTTAACTGTAAGCCTAAACCAAAAGAATTTCAGATGTACAAGCTCACAACGAGTCACACTGCGACACAGGTTGAGCTTATAGATCAGCTATTTGTTGGTGGATGACACTGTTATGCAACTAAGTATAATCATGTTTACTCTAATTTCAAATCTAACCTCTAAATGTGACTCATTTCTTTAGGACTGTCAATCTGTCATTGTGGATTCTTTTTCTTGTTCATGAAAGCAGGGAATCATAGCTACAAATTGACACATTGGTTATTCAGGTTCTGAATATATGGCTTATAGAGTAATGTCTTGCAGAGATACAGGGAGTTGAGAAATCAGGCCTGAAGGTTCACTTCATGTGATCTGTGGCGTTTTAACACCTATCCCAGGATGCATTGTTGAAAGGTCAGTAGAATTGTTAATCAAGAGACTGGAATAATAATAAATATTGTCAAGCTAAGTTTGTTGAAATGCTTCCACTGCTCAGTTCATAAAAAGCTGTGTTACACTCAGTGGCGTTTCCAGGAATTACATTTTGGGCAGGCAAGAATTACATTTTGGACAGGCAAGATGTGTTAATTGTCGTCTCCCCGCGCACAATCGTAGCACTAAAGGTTTTCAAAGAGATATACCTGCCAGACGAGTAGGATACAAAGGCTGAAAGGCTTGCATTTACATTCCAATGGGTGATTGAGGGTCGCACTCTACCGCGACGGCCAATCAGCTGTCCATTAATAGTTCTCATGTCTTGTTTTTGTCCTCTTTTTTTCTCATTGTATGGATTTTGGCCAGGCCAGAAATGGATTTGGACAGGCGGACGCCTGCCCTCGCCTTATTGTAGATACGCCTCTGGTTACACTCGCAGTAAGTATTTAATTAATCACAATCATCATCAGTCGATGTGTTTTTTGTCACATTACAGTACAGCTGTTAACAATCCTCTACAGTAACAACATTACACACAGTGATATATTGTCTTAAACCTCCTCGTGTGTGTGTGTGTGTGTGTGTGTGTGTGTGTGTGTGTGTGTGTGTGTGTGTGTGTGTGTGTGTGTGTGTGTGTGTGTGTGTGTGTGTGTGTGTGTGTGTGTGTGTGTGTGTGTGTGTGTGTGTGTGTGTGGTTATCGTTTTTATTTATTTTTTAGTTTCAGTTAACTAAAATGTTTTTTTAATTCTAGTTTTCGTTTTTTAGTTAGTTTTAGTTAACTATATTATAACCTTGATAGTGACTTGATATTGATAAATTGCTGATGAACAACAAGTAACAATACAAGAATTATTGTGCATTCAGCATGCATTATAAGGAGTTGGACTACAAAGTATTTGTCCTCATTATAAAGTGTTGGACTGTGTTGCCAAATGCATCAGCCGCTATTTAGCCATTTTGAACGTGCTTTTAAGTTTCCACCGTGCCCACCTGTTGTTGTGTTGTCGGCTGCTGATGTGCTGGGAGGGACCTGCACTCTTAGGCTGAGCTCACACGGTCGCAACACTGATTTTTGTTGTGAGTGTCATGGCCGCCCCCAATGCATTTCCAATGGAGGTCAAATGGTCTGTTGTATGGCTTTCAGCTGTGTTTCGACTGCGCCCCTCCCCCTCATACAACACAATGTTGTGTCAAACCATGTGACCTCCATTGGAAATGCATTGGGGCGGCCATGACACTACACAACATTCATCCAACAAGCGCATTACAGGTGTGAGCTCAGCCTGAGCTCACACCTTTAATGCACTGCATTGCTGTTGTTACAACAGACCATGTGACCTCCATTGGAAATGCATTGGGGCGGCCATGACACTCACAACAGCAATGCAGTGTTGCGACCGTGTGAGTGAGGCCTTAGGCCTCACTCAGACCTTTACTGCATTGTGAATGCTGTGAGTGTCATGGCCGCTGTCAATGTTGTGAGTGTCATGGCCGCCCCAATGCATTTCCAATGGGAGTCACATGGTTTTTGGACTACATTTTGGACTACAAGCTGTTGTATGGCTTTCAGCTGTGTTTCGACTGCGCCCCTCCCCCTCATACAACACAATGTTGTGTCAAACCATGTGACTCCCATTGGAAATGCATTGGGGCGGCCATGACACTACACAACATTCATCCAAAAGCATACAGCAATGCAGTAAAGATCTGAGTGAGGCCTTAAATAGGTCTGTTGTTGTGTTGTCGGCTGCTGATGTGCTGGGAGGGACCTGCACTCTTAAACCTGTTGTTGTGTTGTCGGCTGCTGATGTGCTGGGAGGGACCTGCACTCTTAAATAGGTCCGTTACTTTGGCACATTTGGAGGCATCTGCCTGAAGCTGTTTTCTTTTCCAGCAAGATTCCAGCCAACTTTATTTCTCCTGCTCTCCTGCTCGGCTGCTGCCCCCCGCCCTCCAGGCAGGCCAGCCCAGGTCATTGTGAGGTCAGCAGCGCGCTGTCTCTCTGCATGTTGCGCGACACGGCCGACACCACAGTACTACGAAGCCTAAACACGCGCATCTACCCACAGCTGTATAGTTAATTAGTCTGCCTCGGGCCGGCCGTGTGGAGTGTGTACTGTGTGTGTGACACTGAGGCCCCTTTTCCACCGGCTGGTTCCCAATGGGAACCGGTTCAGTTCTTTTCCACCGGATGGTTCCCAATGGGAACCGGTTCAGTTCTTTTCCACCGGTTGGTTCCCAATGGGAACCGGTTCAGTTATTTTCCACCGGTTGGTTCCCAATGGGAACCGGTTCAGTTATTTTCCACCGGTTGGTTCCCAATGGGAACCGGTTCAGTTCTTTTCCACCGGTTGGTTCCCAATGGGAACCGGTTCAGTTCTTTTCCACCGGTCGGTTCCCAATGGGAACCGGTTCAGTTCTTTTCCACCGGTCGGTTCCCAATGGGAACCGGTTCAGTTGACACCCACCTGTTGACACCTAAGGGTGCCCGGCGGACCCTGTTGGATATGTTCCAACATCGGCAACAACAACACTGGACTGGACTCAAACTCCAGGGGAAACTGGCTTGCCTTCCCCATGCTGACCATTCTGTTTCCCATTCATTTATAAGGAACACAGCTCTCAATGAGGACATTATCACCTTTACAGTAAAAGCCAGACTACAGATCCTTCCCACCAGACTCAACCTTTCCCTCTGGTTTCCCTCCACCCATGCACCTCATTGCTTGCATCACACCACAGGGCTTGTTACAGAAATCATGTCACACATTCTGAATGGCTGTTATGCCTATAAAGGGCTTTACATAGCACGCCACGACAGAATAGTTGATCTCATAACAAAGGACATATCTAAACATTTTGCACTGTCTGTGAGAATGTACAAACATTCCTGTGTCAAAACTTCCATGTTTCAACTCTGTACTGAAAATACAGATTTTTTTGCACATCTATCTGCTAACACACCAGATGTTGTTGTGGTCAATGAAGAGAACAGATCAGTTTTCATTCTTGAAATGGCCTGCACCTTTGATTCTAGCTTAGAGGAAGCCTTTATGACCAAAGTCATTAAGTACCAGCCGCTCCTCCAGACCATCATTGAACTACGCTATAGGTGCAATTTACAATTTAGGCATTTAGCAGACGCTCTTAATCCAGAGCGATTTACATTAAGCAAGAACAAAAAGCATGGGAATACATCACATATGTAAAATGCATTTATCGCGAAACATGCGTAAGCTAAGAACGTGACTAGAACATATCTCTATAATGACACTATACATATAAACTATAACTAGAACATATCTCTATAATGACACTATACATATAAACTATACATATATGCTATACTATGCTGTACATATACAGTGATGTAAATAGGGTGCGTTTTGCGTCCCAAAACGCACTTTATAGTTTTGGGCCGCACTTCAAAAAAACCTCTGCGTCCACGGGATGCACTACTGTACTCAGCGTACAGTAATAATAATCCACGTGGAAAAGAAATCGCGGAGAAAATAAATGCGGTAAAACAAATAATCTACGGACACGATCATTTTGCATGGCCGCATGCGACCTCATCCTACGTTATAAACTATAAAATCCACGTAGGACTCGTTGTAGAACCACTAGTTAACAACAACAGTCTGACGGGCGCCGCCATCTTGCTCAGAGACGAGCGCTGAGCGGAGCGCAGCCTGGAGACCAGAGCCGTTTAGAGAGAGAGAGTGACGACAACATACCGTTCAGTGACTCATGAAGCTCCGTGAATAAACAGTGAACGGGGTTGTCGCAACTCTCTCATCTACACGGCGCTGCCTCCGACAGAAAGACAGGCGAACATTTTTGAGCATGACAAACAGAGTAGACCCGATTGAATGGGAAACACACATTTTGTGTACTGTAACAAACGCCGATACTGTTGTATGTTGTGCGTTGTGGACCGGTGCCACCACACATTAACATGCCCCCCCCCCACCCCCCCAAAAAAGAAGTGCCAAAGCCAACTGCAGGGCCACAAAACATATTAGCAACCCTATTTTCTAAATCTAACATGTGTGCTGCTGTGCACAGCCTACCTCCTCCATGACTGCTTCTACTTAATCTCCAGGTTAGTTTTGTAGCATTCATTTTTATTTTGTATGTATTGTGTAATGTGTCATAAAAACATTATTTACAGTTAAAACTGGCAGAATTATTATAGATTTCATATAGCCAAAAGCATATGAAATATGTATGTAGTATGAATGTAGAGCTTTTTTTTTTAATTCTAATTTATTTTGCTAGCTTTAGTTATAATAATAATTTCTTCTTCGTTTTCTACATGAATATAACCACATTATAACCATATAAGATGAAATGGGAGTTAAATGCTGCAATTTGTAAAAATGGCAAAATATGACTCTTAAACGTCGCTGAAGTGGGACTCATCAAATGTCCCTGGGACTCATCTAAAAGACCACCCCTGCATCCCGGGACTCATTACATTGAAAACCTATTTACATCACTGCATATATACTATGAAGTGCTATGACTACATACAATGCACTTATTGTGCTGTCTACATGACATGCTATAAGTCTGTTTCAAATGCTATATAAGTCTAAGAAGTGCTGTCTAAGGGGGGTAGGGTAAGTGCTATGGGCCATGATGGAGTCTGAAAAGGTGGGTTTTCAGACTACGGCGGAAGATCGGGAGTGATGCTGCAGTTCTGATTGCAACGGGAAGTGCATTCCACAGTTTTGGGGCCAGAAGGGAGAAGAGTTTGGGACGTGTGGAGCGTTGTCCCGGCGTTTTTAGTGAGGGTACTTCCAGCTTCCCTGCGTTGGCTGATCTGAGTGCGCGGGAGGGTTTGTAGGGTTCAATCATGCTGGCAAGATATGGGGGAGCCATACCTTTGGTTGCTTTAAATGCCAACATCAGAGTTTTGTATTCTGTGCGGGCAGCGACCGGGAGCCAGTGCAGGGAGCGGAGCAGGGGGGAGACATGTGAGAATTTTGGCTGGTTGAAGACCAAGCGAGCTGCGGCATTTTGGATCAGTTGGAGAGGCTTCAGTGCACATGCCGGTAGGCCAGTAAGGAGAGAGTTACAATAGTCAAGTTTTGACAGGACTGTTGTGCAATCTACTTGTGTTTATTTTCGGCAGCCTAGGACACGTACACAGTCTGGTTGTAAGAGGCTTCCAACAACTTGGGATGCCAAAAAAAGCAGCCAAACGGCTCGCGAAATTCTGTGCAATCTCTTCTACTATCGGTTGCCGCCAAATATGGCGAAGAGGCTGTTACTTGTACCCCTGAAGGGTGTGTGGGTATTTGTCCGGGATTTGCTGATTGCACTCTGTACAGCACCTTGTAAATATTTGTGTCCTTGTATTGTATCTCTTATGTGGACATAAATAAATGATTAAAATGTGTGTGTGTGTGTGTGTGTGTGTGTGTGTGTGTGTGTGTGTGTGTGTGTGTGTGTGTGTGTGTGTGTGTGTGTGTGTGTGTGTGTGTGTGTGTGTGTGTGTGTGTGTGTGTGTGTGTGTGTGTGTGTGTGTGTGTGTGCTGTAACCTACTCCATCTAGTTGAGACACACATCTAGTATTGTACAGATTGTACTTCAGTAACCAGCCTCTTGTCTGTCCAGGACTTTGTTGACGGACTCGTTGGCAGAGACAATGTTGTGTGGTTTGGACTGACCGACAGAGAGACAGAACAAGTGTGGAAGTGGGTGGATGGAACACCACTGACCACAACGTAAGACTTTACCTTCATTATTCTACTGAGGCCGATTCTATAAACACCTTCTAAATACTGACCTAAGTTTTCTGAGAAACTTAAAATAATTATATAGCAGCATCACATTTTTTTAATTTTTGTAATACTGTACATACAGTATTACAGAACCCCAAGAGGGGTTCCCGCCCAGAATGGGTTAAAGAAAACATTTTAACTACATTTATTTTCAGCAAACTACATTTCACATTATTTCCTCTTTATATTTATTTCTAAATGGAATCAAAGGCTATAATACAACAGTTACTCTGTATCCGTTGTCTATTTCATTGTCCAGTTAATTTGTACGTAAATATATAATGTAATATAATTTGAAGTCATGATTAAAAAAAACTAAACATTCAGATGAAATCCTTGTTGTGAAGGTATTGTAATGTATTAATGTTTCTCCTTCTACAGGTACTGGAAGCCTGGTCAGCCTAATGACCGTGGGGAAGGACAAGACTGTGCTGTGTTTTATAATGGAGAATGGGACGACCGTACATGTGGGGTAACAGCCTATTGGATTTGTGAAATAGTTTTCTAGAGTTATGCATTAACTAGTAATAGTTGTGTATGTGCAGCACCTGATTAACCCTTTGTGGTCCTGGAGCTACCACCCGCCTGTGGGGGGGTGAGGGTGGGGGGTTTCAAATAGACAATGAGCTTGTAGATCTGCTATTTTGGGAAATGTTCCCCCCATAATAGTCATGCTGGGGTTCAAGAGGATAATTCATATTTCCATTATTCAGATAAAGGGGAGACTATGTAATGTAACATGTAATCAATGAATAACAGCCATCTGTTCCATTTTAACACCACAGACAGATAGATCAATAAAGTGTTTGTGATGAAACTGGGTTTGGTCCAAATCAGTTTGTTACAGTTAAAGGACCACTTCACCACTTTTCAACCTATCTTCATATAATAGGTCCTCACTAATAATTCTCAAAGATTCTCAAAGATGGCCAGAAATGTGTTTCCGTCAGTGTTGTTTTTGACAGCAAATTTTGATTTTAGTTTTAGTCATAGTCTCTTGAATAGTTTTCATGTAGTTTTAGTCACATTTTAGTCGCACATTTAGTAATGTGTTAGTCTAGTTTTAGTCGACTAAATATAAGATTTTAGTCGACTAGATCTACAGTTGATTTAGTCGAACAAAATTTATTTTGGCAGGCCTTGATGCCGTCGTAATGACGGCATAACTTGCTGAAAATAGCCGATCTACAAGCCCACAACCTCTGAGCTTGTAGATCGTCTATTTTCAGCATGCAACTAATTGTAAAAGGACTTATACTGGATCTCTTGTCCACTAGTCCCTTCCTAACATTTTATTTCAGTCAGTATATTTAGTCTTAGTTTTAGTCATCATATAGTTTTTATTTAGTTTCCATTTAGTTTGTCAGTGGAAAAAGGTAGTCGATTTTTCGTCAAAACTGGTTTGCGTGGATGAACCCCCCCCCCCCCCTACACACACACACACACACACACACACAGCTATGTTTATTTGTAAATGCCCTTGTACGTGTGGACAGAGCTTAAAGGACCACTTCACCACTTTTCAACCTATCTTCATATAATTGGTCCTCACTAATGATCATGATAAAATTGCACCATTTTTTCCTACTCAGTCTGTGTCTCATAGGAGGGCTGTGGGCAGTTCAAAAACCAGTCTGTGTCTCATAGGAGGGCTGTGGGCAGTTCAAAAACCTGTCTGTCTCATAGGAGGGCTGTGGGCAGTTCAGAAACCAGTCTGTGTCGGAGGGCTGTGGGCAGTTCAGAAACCAGTCTGTCTCATAGGAAGGCTGTGGGCAGTTCAGAAACCAGTCTGTGTCTCATAGGAGGGCTGTGGGCAGTTCAGAACCCAGTCTGTGTCTCATAGGAGGGATGTGGGCAGTTCAGAAACCCGTCCACCAGTGAAATCATCGTTAGGCGGATTTATTTTTAATAAGATTTCTTTACAAAAATGTTTGGAGTTGTATTACCGTGAGAACGATGGCTTCCATTTTCGCATTGCAACTTTTCAGGACTAGAAAGCCTGCAGTATATATTAGCTTGGATTCCCCATCGATGATGTCACTGGTGGACGGGTTTCTGAACTGTCCACAGCCTAGACTGAGTAGAAAGACATTGTGCCATTTTATCATGATTGAGGACCAATTATATGAAGATAGGTTGAAAAGTGGTGAAGTGGTCCTTTAAAACAGTGAATGTTATGGATAAAACAGTACATGAACTCTAATTACTGTAAATTACTGTTACATTTCAACATGTAGAATTGATCACATCAATGTTGTGTTTGTGACACCAGGGAGTTGATATAAACTGCTGTACCTCATATGATAAAGAGTTCACTTTAGTAACTACATTAATGTACAGGATGTGCAGTTGAATAATAAACATCCCTGAGTTTGGACTTCTTTAAATGTAGGTCAACAGATAAGGAACAACGTCAGATATTTACATACTAGTCCATATCTGGACAATACCAGTCGCTGTTTAAATATAATTATATGTAAATGACTTCAAATGAGAAGTTCTGAAAAGGCAGCCGTACAGAATTACACAGTGATGATGACATCACCAGTGGAGGAAGTTACTATATTGTATACTGTAATGATGGTACAATATTGGCCTCTAAATGTAAATAGTAAATAATTCAAGTCTTAAATATATAAATGCTACAAGTCTCCTAGTATTTGTTTACAGGGTGTTTAGGTGAGTATACCAGGGTGGAATTATAACTCTAAATATAGTGTTGGAGGTGCATGGAGCAGATGTACTGCAGCTGACACATTTACACTCTCCTCCGTTTAGATTTATTTAGATTTATCGATGGAAACATTTGACATTGATGAGCTCCTCTCCAACAGCTGAACTATGTTCTAATAGGAAATTGGAAATACTCAACAAAAAAAAAACACCTCAACATTGTAATTAAGTACAGTACTTATAACAAAAAAACATTGCATGGATGCACCTGGGACGTATCCTCTCGAACATCATACCCCTCACTTGGGTTACCCAGCCGGGGTGATCAAGTCCCGACTTACGTCCCACTAGGGCAAAACCAGGGCCACACAATCCGTTGGAACCACTCCGGAACTACTCTGCCAGGGCTGGGAGGGACGCTTCTGGTGCATGGAAGGACTAGGCTCTGTGGGTTGTCTCCTGTCCGGGCCCCTATACGCCTCACCAGGTCCACTCCTGCTCTCACCAGGCCCAGGACCTGTGCGTTGCACCAGAGTCCCAGCACCAGACACTTCATTCAGGAGTGGTGAGCGTAAGTAATACAAGTAAATGTATCTAGTTACTTTCCACCACTGTCCCAGAGCATTGTGAAACGGACATTCTGCATAATTCTGCTGAAACTAGCAGATCTACAAGCTCACAATGTGTCACTTTGCAATGCATTGTGATCTTGTAGATCTGCTATTTTCAAATGATTTGTATGCATTGTGAAATGGGACATTCCGCATAATTCTGCAATCTGCTGAAACTAGCAGATCTACAAGCTCACAATGAGCTTGTAGCATCACGAAGACATCTGCCATGCCCTGTACAGTTCACCAGCATTGCCTTTTTTCACATCTACAAGCTCACACTGAGCTTGTAGATCGGCTATTTTCAGCATGCAACCAAGTGCATAATCAGGCATTACGACACCACCAAGGCCTGCCAAAATGTATTTTGGATGTCAAATATCTTATGATAATTAGATTATTTAGTTGACTAAAAAAAAAACATTTGAGTTGACTAAAATATGACTAAAACAAGTTTTATTCAAAAGGCTATATGAGTAAATGGTGCATTTATATAGCGCCTTTATCCAAGGCGCTTTACATAGATTGTGCATTTCATTCACCCATTCACACACCGATGGCAGAGGAAACCATGCAAGGCACCAACCAGCACATCAGGAGCAATTAGGGGTTCAGTGTCTTGCTCAAGGACACTTCGACACTAACTCTGCAGGCCCTTTTTGAAACTAGCTCCTTGCCACTCGCCCTACACACTTCCACTTGGTTTGAGCATAGATATATAAAGCATAGAGACGGCACTGGGATTCCCCTCCCATCCAGTGCCGTCTCTATGATTTATATATGTATGCTCAAACCAAGTGGAAGTGTGTAGGGCGAGTGGCAAGGAGCTAGTTTCAAAAAGGGGGTAAGGGAGCCCGGGTTCGAACTGGTGACCTTGCGGTTACCATCCGGAAACTCTACCCCCGAGCCACCACCGCCGTAAAACCAAATAAATAAAAACAATCTGTGAAAATCAACACTGGTAGAACTACAGCATTGAAAGCATCAAATGCAGCAAAAACAGAAACAATTATAATACAACAGAAAACAATATCAAATCTCTCTCTCTCTCTCTGTCTCTGTCTCTCTCTCTCTCTCTCTCTCTCTCCCTCTCCCCCTCTCCCTCTCCCCCTCTCTCTCTCTCTCTCAGTCTCTCTCTCTCTCTCAGTCTCTCTCTCTCAGTCTCTCTCTCAGTCTCTCTCTCTCTCTCTCTCCCCCCTCTCTCCCCCTCTCTCCCCTCTCTCCCCCTCTCTCCCCCCCCCCCCTCTCTCTCTCTCTCTCAGTCTCTCTCTCTCTCAGTCTCTCTCTCTGTCTGTCTCTCTCTCTCTCCCCCTCCCTCTCTCTCGCTCTCTCTCTCTCATCATCATGTTGGTAACCATGACAACACCATCCAGGTACTACTATGAAAACATGCCCAAAAGAAACAACTGTATCCTACATGAGAACTTATATCTGCAATAGAAACTGTCTAATCTACAAAGCTTGTAGATCCGCTATTTTCCCCCTCAATTTCTATTTTAATAGAAATATATTCCAATGAGACCAAGAGCAGAACAACCAGACATTCATGACAACTCAATATGGCCACAGCTAATATAATGTAAACAAATGTGCACCACAAATCACACAACGTTCTTCTAAATACACAACCAAGCATGTCTGTGATTAGCTCTGGTCCATAGCCTTCTACGATTCAGAATCGTAGAAGCAGTAGAAGGCTATGGACCAGAGCTAGTCTGTGATTTATGCTTTTTGTCTCCACCAGGCCGAAGGCATGGGGAGAGAGTATGTTTTGCACTCCGTCCGTCCGTCCGTCCGTCCGTCCGTGTGTGTGTGTGTGTGTGTGTGTGTGTGTGTGTGTGTGTGTGTCCGTCCGTCCGTCCGTCTGTGAACAGCTAATCTCCGGCACCGTTAACCTGTGCGGCCTCTCTCATAGTCATAGTTATCTCCTGCGGTCAGCACCTCCCCACTACTGGTGTGCGCTCCTACCTTCCTGTTTGTAGCATTCAAGTCTTAAAAATATAAATGCTACAAGTCTCCTAGTATTTGTTTACAGGGTGTTTAGGTGAGTTTTCCAGGGTTGAATTATAACTCTAAATATAGAGTGTTGGAGGTGCATGGAGCAGATGTACTGTAGCTGTCCAGCTGTTTGACACATTTACACTCTCACTCACTCGGGCGGCGGTGGCTCGGGGGTAGAGTGGCTGGATGGTAACCGCAAGGTTGCCAGTTCGAACCCGGGCTCCCCCAGAGTTAGTGTCGAAGTGTCCTTGAGCAAGACGCTGAACCCCTAATTGCTCCTGATGTGCTGGTTGGTGCCTTGCATGGTTTCTAGTGATCGACCGATAATCGGCCACGGCCGATTATCGGCTTCGATATTCATGATTTTAATTAATATCGGTATCGGTGCTAAAAACAAATTATCGAGAAAAAAAAACGGCCGATTATTATATTTCTCATAAATGCGCAAACATGGTGAAACAACCACTTTCATTGAAAATCCGGTAGAGTACGGTTGTAAGGAGATGTATAGCTGCGTGTCTGACTCTCCCAGTGCTCCGCCTCCACTCCCGGAGGAGTAGACAGACACGGCTCCGCTCTACACTCTGCACTGACGTCTCCTCTCTCACACACACACACACACGGAGTCAGAGAGAGGGCCACTGCACTGACTGCAGGAAGGATAAAGGATTATAGGCTACTAACCTTGTAACCATAAAAAGCTTTGCTGTTTTCATCTTCAATTAACCAAAATAAAATCCACACGTGAGAGGGACAGAGTCACAGAGAGCAGTGGTGGAACTACGTTAGCCAAGCTAGCTGCTGCCTGCTAACGCTGCAAACAACAGCTGTAACACGTTGTCTATTGATTGCCTGTCGTGTGTGTGTGTGTGTGTGTGTGTGTGTGTGTGTGTGTGTGTGTGTGCCAGCCAACTGAAGGACAACTTTTCCCCCCCATCCTGACCAGCCTAATATGATTATTGCATTTTGGCTATATGCAATAACTAACTGCAAGCCAATGAAGAATGGACCAATCAGTAGCATTGTCAGTCTTAATTTCTAATTCATATTAATTTAGTTGCCAATAATTTTACTGTTGGCCAGTGTTTTGAGACATATTGTCTTTTATTGCTATAAATGATGGTAAAAACAAATTCTACATGCATTAAAAAAGATCACCATCTTGAAAGTGGCAAATTTCAGTGGTGGAGTAAAAACCACAAGGTCACATGGCTTTGGAGAGTTTGGGCAGCAGATCTACAAGCTCTCAACATGCTGCAATGTGCTGTGGGCTTGTAGATCACCAATTTTGATAAACTAGAACGGTGCCCGTAGGGCCTCTACAGCCCATTGGGCACTGACCTACTTGGAACGATGCAAGTTGGAAATGAATGCCCCACCCAGATATTATGTCCGTCCCCCGAGTCCCTTTTATGCCCATATATGGAGTTCTTTGTAAGGCATGCCCAAATAGGGAGTATATGCAGCCAGCTTGTGGAGTTCTGTGTTCTGTGTCAGGCATGCCCAAATATGGAGTGCTGTGAGGTCAGAACAGGCGAGCTCCATATATGGACGCTGGGTGCCGCATGGGCCCGGTCCAGAGCCCGGGCAGAGGCCTTTTTGGGGCGGTTCTGGACAATTACACACACTTGGTGCATTCATAGATAGATAGATAGATATTGAAAACATTTATATATATGCTGCTACAGTACATGTTTGCACTTGAATTTAAAAAAAAAAGCTGCATTTGATGGATTACTGAAACCAACGATGTTGGTGCTTCTTGCACTTCCTTTTTTATAAGCGATAAATATTCTCCAATGCATTTAAAGGAATTCTTAATTGCATGCTGTGTTCATGATTTGAGGCTTTTGTTAAAAACGGGGCAATCTTGCAAACTGTGAAAGGCAATTATAGCCAATTAGGGTGGAATATGAAATATGGGACAGATCCGACTTGAGCACATGACCATAGAGATACTGTGTAACGATTTGTGAGATTTTTGGACAGAATCTGGAGGAGTAATATCCAAAAATGTGTTTTACAAAAGTCGGCCTCCTGGTGGCGCTATAAAAGGCAGATGCAGAAAATGCAGGTCAAAGGTTTGTCCTTGGCCTCTAGGGAGTATGCATGCAACGTTTCACGCAGATCGGTGCAGTTTTAGGTAACAAATGTGAAAAGCTGCCTCATGGTGGCGCTATAACAGGCCGTTCTGGAAAATGGGGGGCAGAGGTTCATCGTTGGCATCTAGGGAGTGTGTGTGCAAAGTTTGGCATCGACCGGGTTAACGGTGCCGGAGATTAGCTGGTAACGGACGGACGGAAGGACACACGGACGGACACACACACACACACACGGACGGACACACACACGGACGGAGTGCAAAACATACTCTCTCACCATGCCTTCGGCCTGGTGGAGACAATTATAATACAACAGAAAACAATATCAAATCTCTCTCTCTCTCTCAGTCTCTCTCCCCCTCTCTCTCTCCCCTCTCCCCCAGTCTCTCTCTCTCTCCCCCTCTCTCTCCCCCCCTCTCCCCCAGTCTCTCTCTCTCTCCCCCTCTCCCCCAGTCTCTCTCCCCCTCTCTCTCTCCCCCCCTCTCCCCCAGTCTCTCTCTCTCTCTCCCCCTCTCTCTCTCTCCCCCTCTCCCCCAGTCTCTCTCTCTCTCCCCCTCTCTCTCTCCCCCCCTCTCCCCCAGTCTCTCTCTCTCCCCCTCTCTCTCTCTCCCCCTCTCTCTCTCTCTCTCTCTCCCCCTCTTCCCCAGTCTGTCTCTCTCTCTATCATGTTGGTAACCATGACAACACCATCCAGGTACTACTATGAAAACTTGCCCAAAATAAACAACTGTATCCTACATGAGAACTTATATGTGCAATAGTGAAACTGTCTAATCTACAAAGCTTGTGATTTATGCATTTTATTTATGGCCTACAAGCACCAGCAGCCAAACAGCATAATTAACTTCATTAAGTGCACAGCTGCGCAATAAGTAGCAACACACGTCATGTCGGCAACACATAGCATTTAAACTCAATTAAACAGTATTTATATTCTAGATGAGCCTTACCTTCTAAGATGAAGTGGCGCTTCCTCCCTGACTTTTGCTCCTGCATTGTTCTTCAGTTGGTTTTGTTTATTGTCCGTCTGCTCTTTGTAGAATCCACAAGTTCATCTCTCGTTGTGGTGTGGTGGCTACTAGCCTATAGGCTACTCTCATTTCGGTTTTGTTTCCATGTTTAATGAATAAATGTTCATGTGGTTTGCTGTGAGTTTTGTCCATTGTTCAGCAGCTGTAGCTTGTTGATATAAAACACATTGAATGTTTACGTTGTCAGTAGACCTATAGGCCTATTTGTTTTAAAGCGTGCAGTTGAAACAAGGTTTTGTAGTCTAGACTAGATAGTTGAGTCACCAAACTTTACACAACCCCTCCTTGTAACCCTTTACTGCCACCTGGTGGAAGACACACTTAATTTGAACCGAAAACAGAGCCAATCTACAAGCTCACAACAACGTTATGTGAGCTTAGATCTACAAGCCCACAACGACGTTATGTGAGCTTAGATCTACAAGCTCACAACGACGTTGTTATGTGAGCTTAGATCTACAAGCTCACACATGGGTTTTTTATTATTGTTTGGACCCAATGTTTTATACATTTGTGTCAATAAAGTAACTAACTATAACTACCTGTCTAGATACTTCCTTAACGGACAACTTTAGTTTTTTTCAACTAAGTTTCATGTTTTAGGATGTTATTAGAGAAAGTAAAAGATGAGTGTTATTATTTTGTTTCATTTGCTGCTTTCTTTCGTTTTCGAGCATGGTGCTAAATATGTATTTTCTTTACAAGATATTATTATTATTTTTATTATTATTTACTATAGTCCTGATACACCCCAGGAAATTACATCTGGCCACAAATAAATCACAGGATCTACTGAATGTGAAGGTAACCTACTGGGGGGAAGCCAGGCTCAATGTCAGTTTGACACATTCAGTAGATCTCGTGATGTTTTGTGGCCAGATGAAATTTCCTGGGGTTTATTAGGACTATAGTAAATAATTAAAAAAGAAATCGCTATAAAATGTTGTAAAAAAATACATATTTAGCCCCATGCTCGAATGCCCCCGCCCCCTGTCAAAAACAGCTAAAATCCCTAAAACGAAAGAAAACAGCAAATGAAAAAAATAATTGTTTTGTTTCTCTAACAACCTAAAACATGAACCTTGGTTGAAAAAAACTAAAGTTGTCCTTTAATGTTAACAAAGTCCACACCCACAACACCAGAGGAAGTGCAACGAACCATGTACAACCCAGATTCGGCACAAACAAGGGACTCAATTCTTTTCGATCCTATTCCTATGCCACCAAAATGTGGAACGCCCTACCAACAGTCATTAAGACATGCAAATGTTGACTCCTTCAAAACCGCTCTCAAAGGGCACCTACGGACGGCTGCAATCCGAAACTCGCCCCCGTAAAATCTGAATGTATGTTTCTTTCTTTCTTTTCCATTTTTACCTCTATGATGAATTCCTGTTCTGTTCTTTGGCTATATAGTAGTGTCTATTTGTACGTCTCTAAATGTTTTGATGAATTGAACAAGGTGGACCCTCTTGTAAACAAGTGTAATGGGCGACTGTGGCTCAAGAGGTAGAGCAGGTCGTCCAATGATCCATGGGTCGGCGGTTCGAATCCCGGCTCCTCCTGGCTACATGTCGAACTGTCCTTGGGCAAGACACTGAACCCCAAATTGCTCCCGATGTGCTGGTTGGTACCTTGCATGGCTTCCGCCGCAATCAGAGACTGTATGAAAGACAAATGAATTGTTATCTATTATGATTTGTACTGTATTGTGATACACTCATGTGCGAAATACAATGAAATGAAATGAAAATGATCAGTAAAAGCCAAATTAAGGTTTAACCCATTTGGACCTAGCTGAGGACAATTCTACAAATGCCTTCTGTTGTTTCTATGTCAGTCGTTCTCAAACATTTTCATGTCAAGGACCCGCAAAAATATATGTAATTGGCCGCCGACCCCCATCTGAAAATATGTTGTTCCAGGGACTCCCCCAGAAACAAAGATTTGAGTTAAAAACGCTCACTCTGAAAGAATATATATTCAAAGATTTGTGCCACATTTTCGCGATTTTTCAAAAATAGCAGAACTACAAGCTCGTAGCGCGGCACTAAGCTTGTAGATCTGCTATTTTTCAATAGCTAAAGTATAACATAATCAGTGTTGGGCATCGTTACTTTAGAAAGTAACGTCGTTAGGTTACTGGATTACTGCCCATAAAAATAATCCCTTACCGTTACAAATTACCTTCTGAGAAAAGTAAAAGGTTAGATTATTTTCCGTTATTTTCCGTTACCCGACAATTAAAACCCATTTTTAATGCTTGCGCAAGTTGTTTACATTGTAGGCTATTAGGCTACTGCCTACCGTCATTGCGCCGCATTATTACGGCCCTAATTAACTCTATGGTTAAAAACGAGAATGATACACACCATGAACTGACCATAGACAATATCCCCTTTACAGCTCTCTCTTTATTAACGAATATAATTCGCCACAATCGCCAGCCTATACACGTAGGACTGGACAGAAAGGCTGTTGCGCTGCGCTCCAACCAGCCAGCAGCGCGCATAATGCCCTCTCCACGGCGCACACCGCGGCGCATGAACACCACCACCACCGTGGACCCACGTATGAACTACATAGTTTATAAGAAATGGCACGGCGGCCATCCAGTGACAGTAACAGAATGAGAATCCTGTAACCTGTTATTTTGGGGGGGCATTAGCCCTGAAACATGACTGTCATGCTCGTGAAGTACGAGCGTCATGTGAACCATGGCTAGGGGGGCATCAACAACAGCCTGTTGATGATGAATGTTACTATGAAACTTAAACAATTCATTAAACTAGTACTCACCTAATGACGCAGCCACGGAGGATCTACCATGTTTAACGTCATTCCAAAGTGTTTAGCCTTTTCTGCATACTTATATTCTAATTAAAGCACTCAATTAAAATAAAAGTTAAAGAGGGACATTTAGAATTGTTATATTTGTATGTTCATGTATTTTGATATAATAAATAAGACAAAGTAAAGACAAAAATCGTAATTGAGTTATTGAATAAAAAGATTTATATTGATACCTCAATGATAAGATGATCCTTAATGGTCAAAACAATATCAGAAATGAATTATAAATGTCAGAATTATTTGAAATAGACTTATTGCACTTATTTTTACTCCTAACAATGGCCAATGTCTTTGGAATAGCTAAATGACCATGACCATGACCTTTCAAGGTCAATATCACCCACAATGATTCAAATAGTATCAGAAATGAATTCCACATACCTGAATTAGTCAGGATGGAGGTATTACATGTGCAAATACACCCAGAAACAAAAAAGTTGTATTTTCATCATAGCCGATGGCGGCCATATTTGATGTGGCCATTGCGCCATTCGTGGCACTATGGCGGACGAGCACCTCGTTGATTTTTCATGTCTAGGGACCCATTGACTCAGTTCAAGTGAGAAATTCCCCCAACACCAAATTGCGAGAAGGTCTACAGGCAGGTACAGGACTAATGTATGGATAAAATGTGTACGAGTAATGTACAGAAATGCGTTTTGCCTAAATCGGCCTCATGGTGGCGCTATAACAGGTCGTTGAGGAATATTTGGGGCAGAGGTTCGTCGTTGGCATCCAGGGAGTGTGTGTGCAAAGTTTGGCACGGATCGGGCCAACGGTGCCAGAGATTAGCTGATAACGGACGGACGGAAGGAAGGAAGGAAGGAAGGAAGGAAGGAAGGACGGACACACACACACACACACACACACACACACACACACGGACGGAGTGCAAAACATACTCTTTCCCCATGCCTTCGGCCTGGTGGAGACAATTAACACTCCATCTTTTACTTTCTCTAATAACAACCTAAAACATGAACCTTGGTTGAAAAAAACTAAAGTTGTCATTTAAGTACATTTTGGTGCCATACCAATACATTTTAAATTGCGGACTTTTACTTGTTGTAACGGAGTAGGCCTGTGAAAGGCCTGTGAAAATACTTTTGAAATAGATTTTTATCTGTGGCCTACCAGCCTAGTATTGTCACTGTGTATAACTGATGACATTTTGAATTCTGCAATGTACCGTTATTACCACAACGTGGCAGCAAAGCCTACTTTTTGATTCAATATTGCAAATGGGGCTTTAAAATGCCTGTGGCAAAGTCAGTTTTAATTTGTTGGTTAATTGGTCAGTTATTTATTATAAATAAGTGCATTTTATTGTTGGTGATAATAAAATAAACTACACTGGATCATGCGCACGCACGCACACACACACAACATACACACACTTTCTTTCTGACAGAAAACATTACACCGCATTATACTACTTTAAGAATGTTTAACGTGTTTTATCTGTGATTCTGTGCGAATAATGACATTAATAACGAGCATTATAACTGATATTTTCCCTTTTATCATTCAACAGCTTTATTGAACATAGATTCAATTACATTTGTCTTGCTGTGTTTGTCTCTGCTCAGCAGATACAATTTAAGTCATATCAGATCATCGGCATTAGAAAAATATTTAAAAAAACAAAACGTTCCACACAGGGAAAAAAGCCCTTTAAATACAAATATTAAAAAAAGAGTACCGGTATATAAACAGACCCAACTTTTCAAAATAAAATAAAGCACATAACTAATAACCTAAGCATGTGTGACGATCATTGTATGATTGATTGCAGCTGCTATGCGGCACAGTGGCAGATTTATCCTGACTGGCTAGGAAGCTTCTATCATTTTCAAGAGACAGATGTGGAGTAATGCTTCAATTATGCTCCACCGCTAGCTCTGGTCCATAGCCCTAATGCCCTTTGCTGCCGTTGCATTAAGGCAATGTGACTCTTGTCTTCCTGCCCGCATGAAATGCAGACCAGCCTCTCCTCTGTTTGCGAAAATAAAAAGAACGTTTTACCTATACTCACCAATACAAAGGCGGCTTTTGTTATTAGAAAGCTTACTTTCCTTAGTGGACGCACTCTGAGCCCCCCACCACACGTATAACATGTACTTTTTGGCCAGAAAAGGGATTTTTATATTGCCAAGAGAAAACCTCATAGACAAGATTTGGCAATGGCTTCCTGCGAGGGCAAGTCACATAGCCTTAATGCAACGCAGCAAAGGGCATTAGGGCTATCTATGGACCAGAGCTACTCCAACGCATGCCGGAATCGTGCGCTAAAGATTGCCGCTCCACAAGCACCTTATAGATCGGCTATTTTTGGCCGATCTATAAGGTGAGTCGGAGCATAAATTAAGCATTACTCTACAGCTGGTGGCGTTCGACGGAATATGTAGATCGGATATTTTCAGCTCACAGTACCGCCAATACGACCGAGTATAAGTGTAGTCTTATTTTAGCTTTAGTAATCAATATCATCCATGCCGATCTCCAAGTACTGCTGCGTGGGCTCCGACTCGAAGCTATCCACAGGAAACCACGAGTCGTACCAGGAAGTTGTACTCTCGGTCGCAGGTGCCGTCGTGGGCGCCATCGTCGTTGTCGTCGTGGCTTCCGTCGTCGTGGTGGAGGACTGTCGTGCTTTCTGAAGACGTAGCCGGCGCAGGCGCATCTGCCGAAGCCTCCTGAGGCGCTCAGCGTTGTGCGATTGCGAGTTAACCGCCGTCCCGTCTTCCTCGCCTCCTTCGGTCCGTCTCGCCGCGCCACGGCCACCACCGGCACCTCTGGCGCTCGTTGTCGTTGTTGTTGTTGTCGTCGTTGTTGTTGTTGTTGTTGTAGTGGCGGTCGCTTTGGGGACGAGTCGGATGGGTCTCTTTCCGTGGAGCGCCATGATCTCCTTGATGCGGTCCCAGTTGGACTTGGCCAGGTGGAAGCCGCACTTGGTGGCTCCGCTGTCGTAGCCCACCATGCACAGCCTGGTCTGAGGGGTGTGGCCGTCGGCCTTGGCCGTCACCCGGTACTCCCCGGGGTTCAGCAGGCGCCAGTAGTCACCGCCGGCAGCTGAATGAACACACGAAGAAGGGCACAGATGCAGAAATGTATAGGGTGCGTTCCAGACAGCTGAATGAACACATGAAGAAGGGCACAGATGCAGAAATGTATAGGGTGCGTTCCAGACAGCTGAATGAACACATGAAGAAGGGCACAGATGCAGAAATGTATAGGGTGCGTTCCAGACAGCTGAATGAACACATGAAGGGCACAGATGCAGAAATGTATAGGGTGCGTTCCAGCTGAATGAACACATGAAGAAGGGCACAGATGCAGAAATGTATAGGGTGCGTTCCAGACAGCTGAATGAACACATGAAGAAGGGCACAGATGCAGAAATGTATAGGGTGCGTTCCAGACAGCTGAATGAACACACGAAGAAGATGCACAGATGCAGAAATGTATAGGGTGCGTTCCAGACAGCTGAATGAACACACGAAGAAGGGCACAGATGCAGAAATGTATAGGGTGCGTTCCAGACAGCTGAATGAACACATGAAGGACACAGATGCAGAAATGTATAGGGTGAAATGTATAGGGTGAAATGTATAGGGTGCGTTCCAGACAGCTGAATGAACACATGAAGAAGGGCACAGATGCAGAAATGTATAGGGTGAAATGTATAGGGTGAAATGTATAGGGTGAAATGTATAGGGTGCGTTCCAGACAGTGGTGTTTTCGTCGACTATGACGAAAGATGTTCGTCGACTACCTTTTTTCACTGGCGAAAACTGAATAAAAAACTAAATGAAAATGAAGCTATGATGACTAAAAACTAAGAATAAATATATTGACAATTTCGTCAACAGATAAAAACTAGAGTAAAATGTTAGGGAGGGACTAGTGGACAAGAGATCCAGTATAAGTCATTTTACACTTGGTTGCATGCTGAAAATAGCTGATCTACAAGCTCACAACGCGTCGCGCTGTGACGCGCTGTGAGCTTGTAGATCGGCTATTTTCAGCATGTGTAAAAACAGACATTACGATGGCCTCAAGGCCTGCCAAAATGCATTTTAGTCTACTAAATCAACTGTAGATTTAATCGACTAAAATCTTATGATATTTAGTCAACTAAAACTAGAGTAACACCAAGACATTCCGGGTGACTCAAATATGACTAAAACTAAATTAAGTTTTTATTCCAAAGACTATATGACTAAACTAGAAATAGAAATTTGCTGCCAAAAACAACACTAGTGCGTTCAGAATTCAGATATAGCGCACTGAGACTCGTGGCCATGTAAACTGCCTCTATATTTACATTTCGAATTTAGTTAAAGGAGCATTCAGTAATTTGGGTGATTTGGAAAAAAACCCGGTGCACATGCACACGCTCTACAGTGGGGGAAGTACAACAGACCAACAGCACGTGCACCAATGCCCGCCCCACTCGATCATGATTGGAGGAAGGCCCCTCTCATCCTGATTGGATGAAGGCTTTGCCACCCAAAGCCCAAACCGAAACTAGGGTTTTTTGACCCCAGGGGCTCACTGGGGACAGGGAGGAACTCCTTATATGGTAAGCACACTTTATAGTAGGGAGGATTATCCAAAAAATAAGAAAAAATAAGTGATATTTGAATTAAGTGAAATCACTGAATATACCTTTAAATGGAAAAAATGAATGAGTTTATAGCAACGCTGTCAATTTCAACTTCAACTGTATCGTCGCATCACGATTTTACAGGTCAAGAGTGGGTGAAATGATGTCTGTACAGTACATGCTCACTATCGCAGGGGTTCTCAACGTTTTTGGCCGGGGACCCCCGGAAATGCTTTGGCAATGTCTCGGGACCCCCGCCCTGCTACAATAACCTTAAACCATTTTGGGCGGGAACCCCTTTTGGTGTTTTAAGCATTGTTATAATTTAGCTATTGAAAAATAGCAGATCTACAAGCTCATAGCGCGCCACCGAGTGGCGCGCTATGAGCTTGTAGGTCTGCTATTTTTGAAAAATCGTGAAAATAAAATTTTAAAAAAAATCTTTTTTTTTTCTTTTTTTTTGAAAATAATTTGGGGACCCCCTAAAATAATTTGGCGACCCCCCGAGGGGTCGCGACCCACGGGTTGAGAACCCCTGCACTATTGTAATTTCAAGAAACTACTTATAATGGCTAACTGATAAGAATAGAGATGGAAACAAGGGATACCATTGACTGTGTTTACATGCATGGACCCAACCTAATATTGCTTACACATCAAATATTCCAATTCGGTCTGATCAGAAGGAATTTTTGTTTAAACCAATTTTGATGTTTAGATAAAGAGGAAATTGTCAGCAAGTAAACAGTTAGTCCCATTGTTTCCATCTGGTTGGTTTGCATCTGGTTGGAAAATTGACAGAAAACCAAAAATAAACCAGGCAGAAGCACTTTGTGCCAAATGTCAAAACAAGTAATATTCAGATTAAATGTTTTGAGGCATGTGTAAAACTAAAGGAGACATGTATTAACATGTATTTAGTTAAGAATAAGAACCTCTGATCGGAATGATTTCATTCTGTATGAAGCAATATTGTCCATGATGTGATGCTAACACACTCGGTGTCAGATGAAAAAGAAGGCCCAACTTGATGTGATGTGTTGTGTTATGGTTCTGGAGCACATACCAGTTGATGTGATGTATTGTGTTATGGTTATGGAGCACATACCAGTTGATGTGATGTATTGTGTTATGGTTATGGAGCACATACCAGTTGATGTGATGTATTGTGTTATGGTTATGGAGCACATACCAGTCTTGACGTCATGTTTGATCCCCTCCACTGACACGGTGGCGTTTGCTATTGGATTCCCCTCCATGTCTTTCACTGTACCCTTTATCCCACGATGCACCTGGGCAAAGGACACAACACTTCAGGCTTCGTACACACATAAAGAACAACTGTGCTGTGCTCTGCCTGTGTTTCATGGCCGCTTTTCCAATGGAAGTCACTGTTTGATTGCCCCCCTCCCCCGATCACACACAACTGTTTGGTCAAACCACGTGACTTCCATTGGAAAAGCATTGAGGCGGCCATGAAACACAGACAGCACAGAGCATGTTCGTCTGATATGTGTGTGTACGAAGCCTCAGAGATCACACAGCAAGCAGAATAAAGCCTAGTACACAGTATATGGTTATATTTTCTGTTTTCGCTCTACATTAGATATCTTCGCTGAAAATAGCTGATCGACAAGCTTGTTGATCGACTATTTCTATACATACGTATAAGTTTCAAGTGGTTAAGACAAAATACATGCAGCATTTTGTGTCATATCAAGAAGCCCCAAACTAGGGTTGACCCGATCGGATCGGGTGATCGGAAATCGGGGCCAATCGTGTCATTTTCAAATGATCGGAATCGGATCGGGAGCCAAAAAACGTGATCGGGAGAATCCCTAGTATCAACATTATATCCATATCATGATATTAGACTGGTTATTGTCTGTGATAGTGTACTATAGTGTACCATACAAGAAGTGTTTTTAAAATATAATCAAATGCTTTTGTAGAAATGTTTTCAAGATTCTTTTAAAAATACTAGCACATCTACAAGCTCACACTGGGGCACATTGCAACGCACTGTGAGCTTGTACATCTGTAATTCCCAAATAGCCAATGTACATAGGCTTCTGGGGACCCCCTTGGAACCCCCTCAACTCAAGGATCCTGGACCCCACTTTGAGAACCGCTGGTTCTAATGTTAGCAGCACATAAATTATTGTATTGCTAAGTATGAACATATGTATGAACATGTTCGTACCTACGGATTTACATGCACCAAATATGAAACTAGCCGAAAATCTACTTTTAACATTGGCCCGGTTGCTAGGCAACGCCTTCGTCACCCCCAGCACCAGGAGTTTTGCGCACGGCCCCCATAGAGCTCCAGTCAAAGTATGCCTCGTATCTCTGAAACTACGAGTGCTGTCCGTGGTGTTGATCATCCATCCGAGGTTTGGCTGTGATCCTTACAATGGCGGTCTCCATGCCGGGAAATCGGAAATGAAACTGCCAAAATATGGGATGGGGTATATGCCGTGGCAGGGTTTAACTACCTTCTGCGGCCACCGACTGTGATTCTTAATCTTACCTGCTCTATGAAGGCTAGCAGAGACTCCCGGTTGTTTTCCCACTCCAGAGGCAGCTCACTCTCATGAGGGAACTTGTCACAACCCACGAAGATGGACAGCTCGAAGCAGTTGGTGTGCAGGTAGCTGAAGTCATTCATACCTGGAGTGGATCATGATGATGATCACGTTTAGAGATAAGCATAGAGGAGGGTTTTGGTTAGGAATGCACATCGGTTCATCTTATCTGAGCAATATCATCCATGTTTGTGTTTGCACAAACACTCAAAGCTGGCCATTCATTGTCAATGGCATTAAATGTTTGTGTTTGCACAGACACTCAAAGCTAGCGCCCCTCAAATATTTGTTGAGGTGGCCTTGGCTGGCTTAGCGGTCCAGGCACCTTGGCTGGTAATTCAGTGTGACAGTGTGTTGTGGGTTCGAGTCCTGATCCCGAAAATAGCAGATCTACATAGCTTGTAGGTCTGCTATTTTTGAAAAATCGTGAAAATGCGGCACAAATCTTTTTCGACCTCAGGCCTAAATGGGTTAAAAAAATTGTTGAGGGAACCAATTGGCATAACGACTAAAATTAGGGAGGAAAAAGGTGTAAAAAAGCAAAAAAACAAACTAACAAACAAAGAAAAACAAAGCCCATGTACTCACTTCCCACCACAGGTTTCCAGCCGGCTCTGTTGATGATGCCCTGCCCCCCGGTGACGTCGTCGGTTTGGCAGGACGTGCGGTAGGTCTCGGTCATGGTCAGGTGGCTGTGGGCGTAGGACATGGCCAGCCAGCGGAACATGGTGTCGTCGGCCGTCTCCCTCAGCGCCCCCTCGCTCTGGCGCTGGATCCTCGCCCACGTCTCCTCGTTCAGGTGCTCCACGCCGTGGCGACCGCCGTGGCGCACGTCCACCACCTTGGGACAACGTTCACGGGACGATGTGTGAGGCAGTGGTTTTCAACGCTTTTTGAGTGGTGCAACCACACTCCTATAGACAGCTATGTGTGTGGCTGTGTCCCTGGGTGTGTCCCTGGGTGTGTCCCTGGGTGTGTCCCTGGCTGTGTCCGAGCACGAAAATAGCGTTATAGGCGCGTTTGGTGCCTAACACACAGACACAGGCGTACACAGGTCAGGGAGGAGGGCTTGTACAGTACAGTACAGTACAGTACAGTACAGTACAGTACAGTACAGTACAGTACAGTACAGTACAGTACAGTACAGTACAGTACAGTACAGTACAGTACAGCACCACTCACTTCAGACGGGTCTGATTTTTCATGTCATGGGTCCATTATTTAACGTTGATCAAAATAGCAATTATTCTACATTCTCTAGTCGTGTAGACTTCTCGTAAATTAAGTAATGCAGATGTTTAACAGTAATTGAACTCTTGAGAGGGTAACATGAAACCAAATGGACCTGTATGGGTCCATTTGGTTTCATGTTACACATGTTACACCACTCAAGGACCACTAGTTGAGAACCACTGATATAATGAATGCAAGTTAATAAGTTACATCCTTTATTATAACCACCCAGAGATGGTTACAAATCAGCTAAAATAGTCGAAGATGCAGTGAAAATAGCACATCTCTAAGCTCACAGCACATGAATGTGTGTGAGCTAAATCACACTTGTGTAAAGTGAGGGGCGCCTCACGCCTATAACCAAACATTGTCCTCTAAACAGACAATAAAATTCCATAGACTTGGCTGCCATATGAAGTAATTTCCGAGCCAGACGTTGGGAGGAGCTAGCACCACTCAAAAAGGAGAGGGCCAAAGATAGACCCCTGGGGGATCCCCCGGTCAATGAAGTGTACTGTATATATACAGGAGTATAAGTGGTCCAGTTGAATGAAAACCCATCTCTTCAATTTACTTTGAACCCATTTAGACCTGAGGACGATTCTACAAACGTCTTCTAAATCCTGAGAGTTTTCTGAAAAACCCTATGTCGTTCTCAAACATTTTCATGTCAAGGACCCCCAAAACAATATATGTATAATTGGCTGCCGACCCCCATGTGAAAATATGTTGTTCCAGGGACCCCCCCAGAAGCAAAGATTTGAGTTGAAAATGTTTGTTGTGAAAGAATATATATTCAAAGATTTGCGCCACATTTTCACGATTTAAAAAAAATAGCAGACCTACAAGCTCGTAGCGCGGCACTCGGTGCCATGCTATGAGCTTGTAGATTTGCTATTTTTCAATAGATAGAGTATAACATAATGCTTAAAACACCAACAGGGGTTCCCGCCCAGAATGTGTTGGTTTATTGCTCTTTTTTTTTTACAATGTATTGTCTTCATTGTATTGTACTGTGCACTGTGAAACAGACTTACGGATTTGGGTGGTCTCAGCATATCAAAGGGGTACGCCACCAGCTTCTCTCCTCCTTGCAGATTAGCCCCCAGAACAAACGGGGTGCGCTCCATCCAGGAGATGATGGCTTTGGTTTCAGTGGCAACCTGGTATATATACCACAGAAGAGTCATAGTAAGAGAAACCTATGAAAATCTGGGAACTAAATCGTTACCAAGACATTTCTTCACCAATGAGTTTCTAAAAGGTGTCTAATAACATGTACTAAAAGTTTGAAATTCAACTCCCGTGGGAAATTTGAGTTATTAGCATAATATGTGACCATACCATTAACATCCTATATAAATTTCATCATTCTTTAAAGGAGCATTCAGTGATTTGGGTGATGTGGAAAAGAACCCGGTCCGCCCCGGTAACAAGATGTGCATATGCACACAACCTACAGTGGGGGAAGTACAACAGACCAACAGCACATGCACCAAGGCCCGCCCCACTCGATCATGATTGGAGGAAGGCCCCTCTCATCCTGATTGGATGAAGGCTTTGCCACCCAAAGCCCAAACCGAAACTAGGGTTTTTTGACCCCAGGGGCTCACTGGGGACAGGAACTCCTTATATGGTCAGCACACTTTATAGTAGGGAGGATTATCCAAAAAATAAGAAAAAATAAGTGATATTTGAATTAAGTGAAATCACTGAATATACCTTTAAGTAGCATGTGACATATGAAACTAGGGGGGTTTTCATGATTCTGAATCCATTCCAAGCATTAGTTTTGCACAAAAATCACTCCTTGGGAGGAATACCGTCACGAGCTGGAATTGAAATGATGATAGAGATTTATTCCATAAATCAGTGCTATTGAACACCCTTTACGCCTGTGTGTTGTTTCGAAAATATTGAACCAATGGAAAGTAGTAAAAACCATGCATTGGACAAAACCTCTTAACTCCATTGGACCCTCAAACGGTCTGCTAAAAGCAGCTAACTCCACCACCTCTCTCCTTCTCATGCAACTAATTGACAATATCTAATGTCACAACACCAACTTTGATGAGGCAGTATTGCATCGTTTTTAAAAAAAATGGTTTTATTCATTTACTTTAAAATGTATATTTTTAATTTCCTTAATTAAAAATGTATATTTTTCATGTCTTGAAAAATGAACATTTTGGAGTTATGAGGTTTCCTCCCGACAGCAGAGGTATATATATATATCTTTTTACCCTGAAAAGTACGTTTCGGACAAAGAAGGACATGGTTTCCACCCGACAGCAAATATAGGAGAACATAAACTCACAGAGCCGTTGAGGAAGTTTTCCGGCAGGGGGATGTGATGGTTGGGCACGACGCGAGGCACCCAGCCTCGGTCCTCCGCCCCCCACAGGACGCTGTTGAGGTCAGGGAAGTTCTCGAAGATGTCGTACCCTTCCTCGGTCCAGTGGCCAAGGGCCCAGTTGCCCATCTCAGAACCCTGGGGGCCACAGTAAGCACATGTTATAAGGCTCACATCTTCGAGCCCTGGGGGCCAGTAAGCACATGTTATAGCCCATATCAGAGCCCTGGGGGCCACAGTAAGCACATGTTATAGCCCATATCAGAGCCCTGGGGGCCAGTAAGCACATGTTATAGCCCATATCAGAGCACTGGGGGCCAGTAAGCACATGTTATAGCCCATATCAGAGCCCTGGGGGCCAGTAAGCACATGTTATAGCCCATATCAGAGCCCTGGGGGCCACAGTAAGCACATGTTATAGCCCATATCAGAGCCCTGGGGGCCACAGTAAGAACATGTTATAGCCCATATCAGAGCCCTGGGGGCCACAGTCAGCACATGTTATAGCCCATATCAGAGCCCTGGGGGCCAGTAAGAACATGTTATAGCCCATATCAGAGCCCTGGGGGCCACAGTAAGCACATGTTATAGCCCATATCAGAGCCCTGGGGGCCACAGTAAGCACATGTTATAGCCCATATCAGAGCCCTGGGGGCCACAGTAAGCACATGTTATAGCCCATATCAGAGCCCTGGGGGCCAGTAAGCACATGTTATAGCCCATATCAGAGCCCTGGGGGCCACAGTAAGCACATGTTATAGCCCATATCAGAGCCCTGGGGGCCAGTGAGCACATGTTATAGCCCATATCAGAGCCCTGGGGGCCAGTAAGCACATGTTATAGCCCATATCAGAGCCCTGGGGGCCACAGTAAGCACATGTTATAGCCCATATCAGAGCCCTGGGGGCCACAGTAAGCACATGTTATAGCCCATATCAGAGCCCTGGGGGCCAGTAAGCACATGTTATAGCCCATATCAGAGCCCTGGGGGCCACAGTAAGCACATGTTATAGCCCATATCAGAGCCCTGGGGGCCAGTGAGCACATGTTATAGCCCATATCAGAGCCCTGGGGGCCAGTAAGCACATGTTATAGCCCATATCAGAGCCCTGGGGGCCAGTAAGCACATGTTATAGCCCATATCAGAGCCCTGGGGGCCACAGTCAGCACATGTTATAGCCCATATCAGAGCCCTGGGGGCCAGTAAGAACATGTTATAGCCCATATCAGAGCCCTGGGGGCCACAGTAAGAACATGTTATAGCCCATATCAGAGCCCTGGGGGCCACAGTCAGCACATGTTATAGCCCATATCAGAGCCCTGGGGGCCAGTAAGAACATGTTATAGCCCATATCAGAGCCCTGGGGGCCACAGTAAGCACATGTTATAGGGCAGTGGTTCCCAAACCTGTACCCCGCCCAAATTGACACTAATTATCCCGTGGACCCCCCATTTGAAAAGACATGCCAGGGACCCCCCATAAGAGAAGATTTTGACGGCTCCAGCAGTGATTCTCAACCAGTTTAATTTCAAGGACCCCCCAGTTTGACATGCATTAGGCTACGGACCCCCATTTAATGGCATTTCTATCTCTGGGACCCCCAATTTATATTGTAAAATCAATGTTAATCTAACTGAGTGTATAAATGGAACCATATGGTATAACATGTGCTTACTGTGGCCCCCAGGGCTCTGATATGGGCTATAACATGTGCTTACTGGCCCCCAGGGCTCTGATATGGGCTATAACATGTCCTTACTGTGGCCCCCATGGCTCTGACATGGGCTATAACATGTGCTTACTGTGGCCCCCAGGGCTCTGATATGGGCTATAACATGTGCTTACTGTGGCCCCCAGGGCTCTGATATGGGCTATAACATGTGCTTACTGTGGCCCCCAGGGCTCTGATATGGGCTATAACATGTTCTTACTGGCCCCCAGGGCTCTGATATGGGCTATAACATGTGCTTACTGTGGCCCCCAGGGCTCTGATATGGGCTATAACATGTGCTTACTGTGGCCCCCAGGGCTCTGATATGGGCTATAACATGTGCTTACTGGCCCCCAGGGCTCTGATATGGGCTATGACATGTGCTTACTGTGGCCCCCAGGGCTCTGATATGGGCTATAACATGTGCTTACTGTGGCCCCCAGGGCTCTGATATGGGCTATAACATGTGCTTACTGGCCCCCAGGGCTCTGATATGGGCTATAACATGTGCTTACTGGCCCCCAGGGCTCTGATATGGGCTATAACATGTGCTTACTGTGGCCCCCATGGCTCGAAGATGTGAGCCTTATAACATGTGCTTACTGTGGCCCCCAGGGCTCGAAGATGTGAGCCTTATAACATGTGCTTACTGTGGCCCCCAGGGCTCTGAGGTGTGAGCCCTATAACATGTGCTTACTGTGGCCCCCAGGGCTCTGATATGGGCTATAACATGTGCTTACTGGCCCCCAGGGCTCTGATATGGGCTATAACATGTTCTTACTGTGGCCCCCAGGGCTCTGAGATGGGCTATAACATGTGCTTACTGTGGCCCCCATGGCTCTGATATGGGCTATAACATGTGCTTACTGACCCCCAGGGCTCTGATATGGGCTATAACATGTGCTTACTGTGGCCCCCATGGCTCGAAGATGTGAGCCTTATAACATGTGCTTACTGTGGCCCCCAGGGCTCTGAGGTGTGAGCCTTATAACATGTGCTTACTGTGGCCCCCAGGGCTCTGAGGTGTGAGCCCTATAACATGTGCTTACTGTGGCCCCCAGGGTTCTGAGATGGGCAACTGGGCCCTTGGCCACTGGACCGAGGAAGGGTACGACATCTTCGAGAACTTCCCTGACCTCAACAGCGTCCTGTGGGGGGCAGAGGACCGAGGCTGGGTGCCTCGCGTCGTGCCCAACCATCACATCCCCCTGCCGGAAAACTTCCTCAATGGCTCCGTGAGTTTATGTTCTTATATATTTTCTGTCGAGTGGAAACCATGTCCTTCTTTGTCCGAAACGTACTTTTCAGGGTAAAAAAATTAATATATATACCTCTGCTGTCGGGAGGAAACCTCATAACTCCAAAATGTTTTCAAGACTCTTTAATTAAGGAAATATAAATTTTAAAAGTAAATTAATAAAACCCTTTTTTTAAACGATGCAATACTGCCTCATCAAAGTTGGTGTTGTGACTTTAGATATTGTCAATTACTTGCGAGAGTGGAGTTAGCTGCTTTAGCAGACAGTTTGAGGGTCCAATGGAGTTAAGAGGTTTTGTCCAATGCATGTTTTTTACTACTTTCCATTGGTTCAATATTTTCGAAACAACACACAGACGTAAAGGGTGTTCAATAGCACTGATTTATGAAACAACACACAGACGTAAAGGGTGTTCAATAGCACTGATTTATGAAACAACACACAGACGTAAAGGGTGTTCAATAGCACTGATTTATGAAACAACACACAGACGTAAAGGGTGTTCAATAGCACTGATTTATGAAACAACACACAGACGTAAACAGGCCCGTGGGAAGTACTTTACACTCGCAGGGGCTGAGCGTCTAGTAGGGGGTGCGCGCGCGCAGAGGCGTCTGGGAGAAATGCGAGGCCCTGTGCGATATGTTTTGGGGGAACAATGTGCGCGCGCGTCAGCATGCGCGCGATTTCTTTAAATTAATTAATTAATTAATACATACTTCAGTGTATAATTCGACTGCGTTGCGCGGTCGCGCGGCCGATCTACAAGCTCACAACGCGTCGCGCTGCAACGCATTGTGAGCTTGTAGATCTGCTCTAATTCTGCAGCGCAAGCTAGCACGGCACTGCGCAGCGCAAAGGGGGACAACAGGGGGCCCCACGACCGGACGGCCGGGCGTTGCTTAACGGGAGGATGAATAAGTGACGCCGGTTAGGAGGAGGAGGAGGCGACGCACGGCCGTCGGAGGCCCCCCTGAGGGGGGGGCGGCTCCAAACCGACCGCAGCTTAAATAGGTGAAAAATCAACTGCGACGGAACGGGCTGCGATGCGATTCTTGTTTCTTAAAAATAAAAAAAACACTGCCTAGCGCGAGGCCTCGCATGCGCGAGGCCCTGTGCGGCCGCACCACTCGCACTACCCTTAAAGCGGCCCTGCGCGCGCATAGCGCGCGCCGCAAGAATGCGCGTGCACGTGCATCATGCGCGCGCATTTTCGCGCATTTTCAAGCGCAAACGTGGCCTTTACTTTCCCTCTCCACACGCAAGTTATATTCGAGGGGGGGCTGTGCCTGGGGGGAGGGGGTGCTACAGCCCCCCCAGCACCCCTACTTCCCTCAGCCATGGACGTAAAGGGTGTTCAATAGCACTGATTTATGAAACAACACACAGACGTAAAGGGTGTTCAATAGCACTGATTTATGAAACAACACACAGACGTAAAGGGTGTTCAATAGCACTGATTTATGAAACAACACACAGACGTAAAGGGTGTTCAATAGCACTGATTTATGAAACAACACACAGACGTAAAGGGTGTTCAATATCACTGATTTATGAAACAACACACAGACGTAAAGGGTGTTCAATAGCACTGATTTATGAAACAACACACAGACGTAAAGGGTGTTCAATAGCACTGATTTATGGAATAAATCTCTATCATCATTTCAATTCCAGCTCGTGACGGTATTCCTCCCAAGGAGTGATTTTTGTGCAAAACTAACGAATGGATTCAGAATCATGAAAACCCCCCTAGTTTCATATGTCACATGCTACTTAAAGGTATATTCAGTGATTTCACTTAATTCAAATATCACTTATTTTTTCTTATTTTTTGGATAATCCTCCCTACTATAAAGTGTGCTGACCATATAAGGAGTTCCTCCCTGTCCCCAGTGAGCCCCTGGGGTCAAAAAACCCTAGTTTCGGTTCGGGCTTTGGGTGGCAAAGCCTTCATCCAATCAGGATGAGTGGGGCGGGCCTTGGTGCATGTGCTGTTGGTCTGTTGTACTTCCCCCACTGTAGGTTGTGTGCATGTGCACATCTTGTTACCGGGGCGGACCGGATTCTTTTCCAAATCACCCAAATCACTGAATGCTCCTTTAAAGAATGATGAAATTTGCCTTATATAGGATGTTAATGGTATGGTCACATATTATGCTAATAACTCAAATTTCCCACGAGAGTTGAATTTCAAACTTTTAGTACCTTTTAGAAACACATTGGTGAAGAAATGTCTTGGTAACGATTTAGTTCCCAGATTTTCATAGGTTTCTCTTACTATGATTCTTCTGTGGTATATATACCAGGTTGCCACTGAAACCAAAGCCATCATCTCCTGGATGGAGCGCACCCCGTTTGTTCTGGGGGCTAATCTGCAAGGAGGAGAGAAGCTGGTGGCGTACCCCTTTGATATGCTGAGACCACCCAAATCCGTAAGTCTGTTTCACAGTGCACAATACAATGAAGACAATACATTGTAAAAAAAGAGCAATAAACCAACACATTCTGGGCGGGAACCCCTGTTGGTGTTTTAAGCATTATGTTATGCTCTATCTATTGAAAAATAGCAAATCTACAAGCTCATAGCACGGCACCGAGTGCCGCGCTACAAGCTTGTAGGTCTGCTATTTTTTAAAAATCGTGAAAATGTGGCGCAAATCTTTGAATATATATTCTTTCACAACAAACGTTTTCAACTCAAATCTTTGCTTCTGGGGGGGTTCCTGGAACAACATATTTTCAGATGGGGGTCGGCAGCCAATTATACATATATTGTTTTGGGGGTCCTTGACATGAAAATGTTTGAGAACGACATAGGGTTTTTCAGAAAACTGTCAGGATTTAGAAGACGTTTGTAGAATCGTCCTCAGGTCTAAATGGGTTCAAAGTAAATTGAAGAGATGGGTTTTCATTCAACTGGACCACTTATACTCCTGTATATACATACAGTACACCTCATTGACCGGGGGATCCCCCAGGGGTCTATCTTTGGCCCTCTCCTTTTTGAGTGGTGCTAGCTCCTCCCAACGTCTGGCTCGGAAATTACTTCATATGGCAGCCAAGTCTATGGAATTTTATTGTCTGTTTAGAGGACAATGTTTGGTTATAGGCGTGAGGCGCCCCTCACTTTACACAAGTGTGATTTAGCTCACACACATTCATGTGCTGTGAGCTTAGAGATGTGCTATTTTCACTGCATCTTTGACTATTTTAGCTGATTTGTAACCATCTCTGGGTGGTTATAATAAAGGATGTAACTTATTAACTTGCAGTCATTATATCAGTGGTTCTCAAATAGTGGTCCTTGATTGGTGTAACATGTGTAACATGAAACCAAATGGACCCATACAGGTCCATTTGGTTTCATGTTACCCTCTCAAGAGTTCAATTACTGTTAAACATCTGCATTACTTAATTTACGAGAAGTCTACACGACTAGAGAATGTAGAATAATTGCTATTTTGATCAACGTTAAATAATGGACCCATGACATGAAAAATCAGACCCGTCTGAAGTGAGTGGTGCGGTGCTGTACTGTACTGTACTGTACTGTACTGTACTGTACTGTACTGTACTGTACTGTACTGTACTGTACTGTACTGTACTGTACTGTACTGTACTGTACTGTACTGTACTGTACTGTACTGTACTGTACAAGCCCTCCTCCCTGACCTGTGTACGCCTGTGTCTGTGTGTTAGGCACCAAACGCGCCTATAACGCTATTTTCGTGCTCGGACACAGCCAGGGACACACCCAGGGACACACCCAGGGACACACCCAGGGACAGACCCAGGGACACAGCCACACACATAGCTGTCTATAGGAGTGTGGTTGCACCACTCAAAAAGCGTTGAAAACCACTGCCTCACACATGGTCTCATGACGTTGTCCCAAGGTGGTGGACGTGCGCCACGGCGGTCGCCACGGCGTGGAGCACCTGAACGAGGAGACGTGGGCGAGGATCCAGCGCCAGAGCGAGGGAGCGCTGAGGGAGACGGCCGACGACACCATGTTCCGCTGGCTGGCCATGTCCTACGCCCACAGCCACCTGACCATGACCGAGACCTACCGCACGTCCTGCCAAACCGACGACGTCACCGGGGGGCAGGGCATCATCAACAGAGCCGGCTGGAAACCTGTGGTGGGAAGTGAGTACATGGGCTTTGGTTTTGTTTGGTTGTTTTTTTTGTTTAGTTTTTTTGCTTTTTTACCCTTTTTCCTCCCTAATTTAGTCGCCAATTTGTTCCCTCAACAATTTTTTTTAAAGATATTTTTGGGGGCTTTTTTTCCTATATTGATAGATCACAGTAGGGGGGGGGGAAGACACACAGCAAAGTTTGTCGGGATCGGGACTCGAACCCGCGACACACGCTGTGTCCTGGACCGCTACGCCAGCCCACCCCAACAAATTTTTGAGGGACGCTAGCCCCTCCTATGTCCAGCTTTGAGGGTTTGTGTAAACACAAACATTCATGCCATTGACAATGAATGGCCAGATTTGAGTGTTTGTGCAAACACAAACATGGTTTGTGCTCGTGCTCAGATAAGATGAACCGATTAGTGCATTCCTAACCAAAACCCTCCTCTATGCTTGTCTATAAACGTGATCATCATCATGATCCACTCCAGGTATGAATGACTTCAGCTACCTGCACACCAACTGCTTCGAGCTGTCCATCTTCGTGGGTTGTGACAAGTTCCCTCATGAGAGTGAGCTGCCTCTGGAGTGGGAAAACAACCGGGAGTCTCTGCTGGCCTTCATAGAGCAGGTAAGATTAAGAATCACAGTCAGACTACCACTGTTAAAGGTATATTCAGTGATTTGACTTAATTCAAATATCACTTATTTTTTATTTTTTTCTGGATAATTCTCCCTACTATAGAGTGTGCTGACCATATAAGGAGTTCCTCCCTGTCCCCAGTGAGCCCCTGGGGTCAAAAAACCCTAGTTTCAGTTTGGGCTTTGGGTGGCAAAGCCTTCATCCAATCAGGATGAGAGGGGCCTTCCTCCAATCATGATCGAGTGGGGGCGGGCCTTGGTGCACATGCTGTTGGCCTGTTGCACTTCCCCCCACTGTAGAGCGTGCATGTGCACATTTTGTTACCGGGGCGGACTGGGTGGTTTTCCAAATCACCCAAATCACTGAATGCTCCTTTAACATTAGAACCAGTGGTTCTCAAAGTGGGGTCCAGGGTCCTTGAGTTGAGGGGGTTCCAAGGGGGTCCCCGGAAGCCTATTAGAAAATAACAGATTTACAAGCTAACAGTGTGTTGCTATGTGCCCCATTGTGAGCTTGTAGATCTGCTATTTTTAAAAGAATCTGGAAAAAGAATTACAAGAACATTGGATTATATTTTAAAAACACAAATCTTGTATGTTGGGGTGGCTCCCTGGCACAACAACATATTTAGGAGTCCGCTGCCAAATACACATTCATTTTGGGGTCCTTGACATGACAATAAATGTATTTTGTCTTAACCACTTGAAACTTGTATTACAAATAGCCGATCGACAAGTTTGTCGATCGGCTATTTTCAGCGAAGATATTTTATGTAGAGCGAAAACAGAAAATACACCCTGAGGGACTCCGGTCAACCATATCCTGTACTGTGTACTAGGGCTTTATTCTGCTCGCTGTGTGGTCTCTGAAGTGTTGTGTCCTTTAATTGCCCAGGTGCATCGTGGGATAAAGGGTACAGTGAAAGACATGGAGGGGAATCCAATAGCAAACGCCACCGTGTCAGTGGAGGGGATCAAACATGATGTCAAAACTGGTATGTGCTCCAGAACCATAACACAACACATCACATAAACTGGTATGTGCTCCAGAACCATAACACAACACATCACATCAAACTGGTATGTGCTCCATAACCATAACACAATACATCACATAAACTGGTATGTGCTCCATAACCATAACACAACACATCACATCAACTGGTATGTGCTCCATAACCATAACACAATACATCACATCAACTGGTATGTGCTCCATAACCATAACACAATACATCACATCAACTGGTATGTGCTCCATAACCATAACAATACATCACATCAACTGGTATGTGCTCCATAACCATAACACAACACATCACAACAACTGGTATGTGCTCCATAACCATAACACAATACATCACATCAACTGGTATGTGCTCCATAACCATAACACAATACATCACATCAACTGGTATGTGCTCCATAACCATAACACAACACATCACATCAACTGGTATGTGCTCCATAACCATAACACAATACATCACATCAACTGGTATGTGCTCCATAACCATGACACAATACATCACATCAACTGGTATGTGCTCCATAACCATAACACAATACATCACATCAACTGGTATGTGCTCCATAACCATAACACAATACATCACATCAACTGGTATGTGCTCCATAACCATAACACAATACATCACATCAACTGGTATGTGCTCCATAACCATAACACAATACATCAACCATAACACAATACATACAACTGGTATGTGCTCCAGAACCATAACACAATACATCACATCAAGTTGGGCCTTCTTTTTCATCTGACACCGAGTGTGTCAGCATCATGGACAATATTGCTTCATACAGAATGAAATCATTCCGATCAGAGGTTCTTATTCTTAACTAAATACATGTAATCCTCCTTTAGTTGTACACATGCCTCAAAACATTTAATCTGAATATTACTTGTTTTGACATTTGGCACAAAGTGCTTCTGCCTGGTTTATTTTTGGTTTTCTGTCAATTTTCCAACCAGATGGAAACCAACCAGATGGAAACAATGGGACTAACTGTTTACTTGCTGACAATTTCCTCTTTATCTAAACATCAAAATTGGTTTAAACAAAAATTCCTTCTGATCAGACCGAATTGGAATATTTGATGTGTAAGCAATATTAAGTTGGGTCCATGCATGTAAACACAGTCAATGGTATCCCTTGTTTCCATCTCTATTCTTATCAGTTAGCCATTATAAGTAGTTTCTTGAAATTACAATAGTGCAGGGGTTCTCAACCCGTGGGTCGCGACCCCTCGGGGGGTCGCCAAATTATTTTAGGGGGTACCCAAATTATTACTTTATAGTAGGGAGGATTATCCAGAAAAAAAGAAAAAATAAGTGATATTTGAATTAAGTCAAATCACTGAATATACCTTTAAAGGTATATTCAGTGATTTCACTTAATTCAAATATCACTTATTTTTTCTTATTTTTTGGATAATCCTCCCTACTATAAAGTGTGCTGACCATATAAGGAGTACCTCCCTGTCCCCAGTGAGCCCCTGGGGTCAAAAAACCCTAGTTTCGGTTTGGGCTTTGGGTGGCAAAGCCTTCATCCAATCAGGATGAGAGGGGCCTTCCTCCAATCATGATCGAGTGGGGCGGGCATTGGTGCACGTGCTGTTGGTCTGTTGTACTTCCCCCACTGTAGAGCGTGTGCATGTGCACCGGGTTTTTTTCCAAATCACCCAAATTACTGAATGCTCCTTTAACTAAATTCGAAATGTAAACATAGAGGCAGTTTACATGGCCACGAGTCTTCCTTCTGAACGACTTCTTAAAGAGCTTGTCGATCGCCAATGTATTTACTATTTAATTGAAGATGAGCCCAATAACGATCCATGCTAATTGACCTCTTTAACGTGTTAATGGGTTACATTATGGGTGCGTTCGGAATATATGCGCACCGGGAGTGCACTCACATATTAGTTTGTATTGCGCTCAGTGCGCTATATCTGAATTCTGAACGCACTAGTGTTGTTTTTGGCAGCCAATTTCTATTTTTAGTTTAGTCATATAGCCTTTGGAATAAAACTTCATTTAGTTTTAGTCATATTTTAGTCACCCGGAATGTCTTGGTGTTACTCTAGTTTTAGTCGACTAAATCTACAGTTGATTTAGTCGACTAAAATGCATTTTGGCAGGCCTTGAGGCCATCGTAATGTCTGTTTTTACACATGCTGAAAATAACCGATCTACAAGCTCACAGCGCGTCGCAGCGCTGTGAGCTATTTTCAGCATGCAACCAAGTGTAAAATGACTTATACTGGATCTCTTGTCCACTAGTCCCTCCCTAACATTTTACTCTAGTTTTTATCTGTTGACGAAATTGTCAACATATTTATTCTTAGTTTTTAGTCATCATAGCTTCATTTTCATTTCGTTTTTTATTCAGTTTTCGCCAGTGAAAAAAGGTAGTCGACGAACATCTTTCGTCATAGTTTTAGTCGACAAAACGTACAACACTGGAACGCACCCTATACATTTCTGCATCTGTGCCCTTCTTCATGTGTTCATTCAGCTGTCTGGAACGCACCCTATACATTTCACCCTATACATTTCTGCATCTGTGCCCTTCTTCATGTGTTCATTCAGCTGTCTGGAACGCACCCTATACATTTCTGCATCTGTGCCCTTCTTCGTGTGTTCATTCAGCTGTCTGGAACGCACACTATACATTTCTGTCTGGAACGCACCCTATACATTTCTGCATCTGTGCCCTTCTTCGTGTGTTCATTCAGCTGCCGGCGGTGACTACTGGCGCCTGCTGAACCCCGGGGAGTACCGGGTGACGGCCAAGGCCGACGGCCACACCCCTCAGACCAGGCTGTGCATGGTGGGCTACGACAGCGGAGCCACCAAGTGCGGCTTCCACCTGGCCAAGTCCAACTGGGACCGCATCAAGGAGATCATGGCGCTCCACGGAAAGAGACCCATCCGACTCGTCCCCAAAGCGACCGCCACTACAACAACAACAACAACAACAACGACAACGACAACGAGCGCCAGAGGTGCCGGTGGTGGCCGTGGCGCGGCGAGACGGACCGAAGGAGGCGAGGAAGACGGGACGGCGGTTAACTCGCAATCGCACAACACAGAGCGCCTCAGGAGGCTCCGACAGATGCGCCTGCGCCGGCTACGTCTTCAGAAAGCACGACAGTCCTCCACCACGACGACGGAAGCCACGACGACGATGGTGCCCACGACAGCACCTGCGACCGAGACTACAACTTCCTGGTACGACTCGTGGTTTCCTGTGGATAGCTTCGAGTCGGAGCCCACGCAGCAGTACTTGGAGATCGGCATGGATGATATTGATTACTAAAGCTAAATAAATCTACACTTGTACTCGGTCGTATTGGCGGTGCCGTGAGCTGAAAATAGCCGATCTACATACTATGTCCAACGCCAGCAGCTTGTAGACTCACCTTATAGATCGGCCAAAAATAGCCGATCTATAAGGTGCTTGTGGAGCGGCAATCTTTAGCGCACGATTCCGGCATGCGTTGGAGTAGCTCTGGTCCATAGATAGCCCTAATGCCCTTTGCTGCGTTGCATTAAGGCTATGTGACTTGCCCTCGCAGGAAGCCATTGCCAAATCTTGTCTATGAGTTTTCTCTTGGCAACATCACTAGAGGGTTGCAGTGGAGTAACTAAAAGTATTTTTCTTCCGGTGAAAAAAAGAAATCCCTTTTCTGGCCAAAAAGTACATTTTATACGTGGTGGGGGGCTCAGAGTGCGTCCACTAAGGAAAGTAAGCTTTCTAATAACACAAGCCGCCTTTGTATTGGTGAGTATAGGTAAAACGTTCTTTTTATTTTCGCAAACAGAGGAGAGGCTGGTCTGCATTTCATGCAGGAAGACAAGAGTCACATTGCCTTAATGCAACGGCAGCAAAGGGCATTAGGGCTATGGACCAGAGCTAGCGGCGGAGCATATAATTGAAGCATTACTCCACATCTGTCTCTTGAAAATGATAGAAGCTTCCTAGCCAGTCAGGATAAATCTGCCACTGTGCCGCATAACAGCTGCAATCAATCATACAATGATCGTCACACATGGTTATTAGTTATGTGCTTTATTTTATTTTGAAAAGTTGGGTCTGTTTATATACCGGTACTCTTTTTTTAATATTTGTATTTAAAGGGCTTTTTTTCCCGTGTGGAACGTTTTGTTTTTTTAAATATTTTTCTAATGCCGATGATCTGATATGACTTAAATTGTATCTGCTGAGCAGAGACAAACACAGCAAGACAAATGTAATTGAATCTATGTTCAATAAAGCTGTTGAATGATAAAAGGGAAAATATCAGTTATAATGCTCGTTATTAATGTCATTATTCGCACAGAATCACAGATGATAAAACACGTTAAACATTCTTAAAGTAGTATAATGCGGTGTAATGTTTTCTGTCAGAAAGAAAGTGTGTGTATGTTGTGTGTGCGTGCGTGCGTGCGCGTGATCCAGTGTAGTTTATTTTATTATCACCAACAATAAAATGCACTTATTTATAATAAATAACTGACCAATTAACCAACAAATTAAAACTGACTTTGCCACAGGCATTTTAAAGCCCCATTTGCAATATTGAATCAAAAAGTAGGCTTTGCTGCCACGTTGTGGTAATAACGGTACATTGCAGAATGTCATCAGTTATACACAGTGACAATACTAGGCTGGTAGGCCACAGATAAAAATCTATTTCAAAAGTATTTTCACAGGCCTTTCACAGGCCTACTCCGTTACAACAAGTAAAAGTCCGCAATTTAAAATGTATTGGTATGGCACCAAAATGTACTTAAATGACAACTTTAGTTTTTTTCAACCAAGGTTCATGTTTTAGGTTGTTATTAGAGAAAGTAAAAGATGGAGTGTTAATTGTCTCCACCAGGCCGAAGGCATGGGGAAAGAGTATGTTTTGCACTCCGTCCGTGTGTGTGTGTGTGTGTCCGTCCGTCCGTCCTTCCTTCCTTCCTTCCTTCCTTCCGTCCGTCCGTCCGTTATCAGCTAATCTCTGGCACCGTTGGCCCGATCCGTGCCAAACTTTGCACACACACTCCCTGGATGCCAACGACGAACCTCTGCCCCAAATATTCCTCAACGACCTGTTATAGCGCCACCATGAGGCCGATTTAGGCAAAACACATTTCTGTACATTACTCGTACACATTTTATCCATACATCACACAATTCGGTATACACTATCTCCATAGTCATGTGATCAACACGTATCTGCACCATTTCCCATCTTCCATCCTGATTGGCTAAGATTGGCTTCCAAAGCTCACATGATTGGTCCGTTTCGAATAAAATGCCACAAATCACAAACGCAGTGTGCAATTTCCGTGCAATTATGCACGCACATTTCCACTGCCGAGGATGACATGCCACAATTTTTTTTCCAAATCAGCCTCATGGTGGCGCTATAACAGGGCAATTCCTGTTTTTACCTATAACTGCATCGATCTGTATACAACTTATGTATGCGCACTCCCTAGAGGCCATGGAAAAACATTTCCCTGCATTTTCCTCCACATCTGCCGGTTATAGCGCCACCATGAGGCCGATTTCTGGAAAACACATTGTTTGTTAGTTGCACACATTTCATCCAAATCTCACGCAAATCGGTACACATGATCTCTGTAGTCATGTGATCAAGACGAGTCTGTTGGATTTCTCAGATTGTACACTGATTGGCTAACATTGCCTTCCAAAGTTTTCAGGAGTGGCCCGTTTTGTTCAAAATGCTGCACGTCCTGCTCATCCAGGATTCTATCCTCAGAGATGCTATGCAAAAACATCCTCCTAAACATTTTGCCAGTTACATCACACACACTCCTATCCTCCTGGTGGAGACCTGTGCCCGGAAGGGCACTTTTTCTAGTTATTTTTCATTTGCTGCTTTCTTTCGTTTTAGGGATTTTAGCTGTTTTTGACAGAGGGTTGAATGTGAAGGTAGTCTACTGGGGGGAAGCCACACTGTGTGTCATATAGGCTCAATATGGCAGTTTGACACAATCAGTAGATCCCGTGATCTTTTGTGGCCAGATGTAATTGCTTGGGGTCTAGTAGGACTATAGTAAATAATAAAAAAGAATAAATCGCTATAAAACTTTGTAAAAAAGTACATTTAGCCCCATGCTCGAATGCCCCCGCCCCCCTGTCAAAAACAGCTAAAATCCCTAAAACGAAAGAAAGCAGCAAATGAAAAAAAATTAACACTCACCTTTTACTTTCTCTAATAACATCCTAAAACATGAACCTTGGTTGAAAAAAACTAAAGTTGTCCTAAGAAAGCGAGGCTAGAAAGTACCCACTATATGCTGAATGTTCCATTTCAAGTTTTCACATTTCACACAGATATAAATGTTGCCTGCTACCTTGCAGGAGTGACGCTGGTGGTTACTGATAATTACCGGTATACCTATACTTGGTTGAACCACCAGAGAGCACCATTGTTTTACATTTTACATTCAAAACCATGATGAGTAGGCTACTGATCAAGAGAATAATAAAGAAAGCGAGGTTTCTATTTAAATACACTGCCATTAGGCCTACTACTATGCACAACGTTTTCTTGTTGTATTAAAAAATAATGGAAAAAAAAAAGTAAATGAATGGATGTGAAGTAAGTAAACTAGTAGTTAAGTTGTTATTATTAGTCCATGCCTTGCATTATTCGATCATCTTATAGCCTACATTGTGGTGTAGTCCAGGGGTTCTCAACGTTTTTGGCCGGGGACCCCGGAGATGCTTTGGCACTGTCTCGGGACCCCCGCCCCGCCCCCTCCCGACCCCCAATATAAATTGACCGCTAAAATAATCTTAATAATAGAGACAATACACCATAAATAAATACTGAAACCAGATATAATCATTAGGGAAGGTGTATGTATACTATGTGTAATATGTAAACTCTTCATTTCCATTTTCCAGCCATTCAGTTGCAAAAACATTTTTGGGGACCCCCCAAAATAATTTGGTGACCCCCAGAGGGGTCGCGACCCACAGGTTGAGAACCCCTGGTGTTATCCAACGGTTGGTTGTTGTTGCTTAATGTAATGTTTTGGTGTGTTTATAAGTACTTAGTTATAATAATCACAATAATGGCCCAACCAGGCGGCAGAAGAGATTTTAAATGGGTCCCATTTCTTCCTACAATGGTCTTGGCCCTTGAAAATGATCCTCTCGAATCATTTTAATTGAAAACCTTTAAGATTTAGTAGCCTATTAATTGTTTATTAAGGATCCCCATTAGTCTACACTGTAGTGTATTCTATAAGCCTATAAAGTAGTTTACAAAGGAGTGCAACAGGGTACAGTCTGGTTCCGAAACACTGGGTCGGGACACATTTGTCACAGACAATTTGTATGGTTCCCTTTATTTTTTTTTGTTCCATACATACATCCATCCATCCATCTTCAACCGCTTATCCGTAGTCGGGTCGCGGGGGCAACAGCTCCACCCAGCGCCGCCCAATTACAATTCAGTTCAAGAGGACCACTCTATGGAGGGTATGCACATGCATAAAGTGAGTGACAAATAGAGTGGCAAAGTGTGCTTAACGTTGTTTAATGCAGGGGTTCTCAACCCGTGGGTCGCGACCCCTCGGGGCGGTCGCCAAATTATTTTAGGGGGTCCCCAAATTATTAAAAAAAAAAGAAAAAAAAAAAGATTTATTTTTAAATTTTATTTTCACTTTTTTTCAAAAATAGCAGACCTACAAGCTCGTAGCGCGCCACTCGGTGGCGCGCTATGAGCTTGTAGATCTGCTATTTTTCAATAGCTAAATTATAACAATACTTAAAACACCAAAAGGGGTTCCCGCCCAAAATGGTTTAAGGTTATTGTAGCAGTCAATTTATATTGGGGGTCGGGAGGGGGCGGGGCGGGGGTCCCGAGACATTGCCAAAGCATTTCCGGGGGTCCCCGGCCAAAAACGTTGAGAACCCCTGGTTTAATGCAATCAGATAGGACTTCCCTGTTTGGATACGGGCTGTCAGCCTTGATAGTGCTGCTATAAATAGATCTATATTTATAAGGTGGTGCATTTCATTATTAGTGCGTCAGATTTGATCAAAATATCACACAAGTGATCTTTATAGTCCTGTAATCACGCCGGATAATGTATGCCAGCCGTTTCTGAGTGGTGTAAACCACTCCTACAACTGGCTTTTTGAGTGGTGTAAACCACTCCTACAACTGGCTTTGTTGAGTGGTGTAAACCACTCCTACAACTGGCTTTGTTGAGTGGTGTAAACCACTCCTACAACTGGCTTTGTTGAGTGGTGTAAACCACTCCTACAACTGGCTTTGTTGAGTGGTGTAAACCACTCCTACAACTGGCTTTGTTGAGTGGTGTAAACCACTCCTACAACTGGCTTTGTTGAGTGGTGTAAACCACTCCTACAACTGGCTTTTTGAGTTGTGTAAACCACTCCTACAAATGGCTTTGTTGAGTGGTGTAAACCACTCCTACAACTGGCTTTTTGAGTGGTGTAAACCACTCCTACAACTGGCTTTGTTAGTGCAGAAAAAATGAGCATGGTTGCTATGTTCACCCTGTTCGAAGAACCACTGAACTCACACCCGGGTGAACAGGGTGAACATAGCAACCATGCTCATTTTTTCTGCACAGAAAAAAACCCCTGTTCACCCGGGTGTGATTTCATTACGTCAGACATGATTTCATTACGTCAGACAGGCTATATAAGACCTTACACCACTCAGTTCACACGGGTGTGATTTTTTTAAAACACAGCATGCATTCATCTTTATAACATTACTAAGCATTATGAATATGCTGTTACGTCACAAACGTGGAGATCTGTGTCCCGAGGGGCACGTTTTCTTGTTCATTTTCAAAACGTTCATAATGTTTCTTTGTTGAAAGCTCAAGCAGCAGAGATGGGAGCTATGGAGAATCAACTGAGACATATAGTGAGCCATGTGGTGAGGATATATATGTTACAGTATAACGGTTTGCTACTCCATTCTGTCATGAAAGAAATAAATCATGCTAATACCACGAATACTGAGCATAATCATGTTATGGCGATAATTTCATTGCGACTTTAGCTTTTACATGCAAAGCATATTAGTGCGATTACGGCAAAATATAACCCACGTTAACATGTTAAGCTGTTTCAGCTATTTCAGCTACATAGACATATGATCTTGTGACCTTTACAGTACATGTTCAAATACAATTGACTATAGCCGGCTCTGTACATGATGGTAGTTTCCTTTTCCAGAAGGTGGCATTCTCGTTTCCTGTTCAGTCAAATGACTGTAAGCTACGGGAAACTTATCAGGAAATGATTAAGCCACCTTCCGGAAAAGGGAACTGCAGTTTAAAGGTTTTGCGTACGCCCAATATTATAAATCAGATTACAGTGTGTATTATGCCGTATGAACATTGCAATTGCCTTAACCCATTCTGGGCGGGAACACCTTTTGGTGTTTTAAGCATTATGTTATACTTCATCTATAGAAAAATAGCAGATCTACAAGGTCATAGCGCGGCACCGAGTGGCACAAATTCTGGGGGGTCCCTGCCTGAAACAATGAAATGAATTGTTCCATGGTTGTTTTGTTTGTACAGTATGTTTGTGTATAGTTTCATGTTACAAAGTGGACCACAATGGAAACAAGCGAAGGCTTTTTTGTGTCTAAGTCCATTTGGCGTTTTTTTAAATGATGTCATTTTCTGTAATTTTCTTAAACTGCCAATAAAGTATTCTATCTATCTATCTACATGAAATGTTGAGCACCAGTGATATAGAAACATAGGTATTTCAGAAAACTGTCATGATTTAGAAGACCTTTTTAAAAAAAAATGTTGACATCAGGCCTAAATGGGCCTGTAAATGTACAGTAAATGTTCTGAAGACCCGTGAAGGTTTGTCAGTGGAGGGAAGGAGTCTGCAGGCTCTGGCACACAGGGCCAACGTGGAGGGAAGGAGTCTGCAGGCTCTGGCACACAGGGCCAACGTGGAGGGAAGGAGTCTGCAGGCTCTGGCACACAGGGCCAACGTGGAGGGAAGGAGTCTGCAGGCTCTGGCACACAGGGCCCACGTGGAGGGAAGGAGTCTGCAGGCTCTGGCACACAGGGCCAACGTGGAGGGAAGGAGTCTGCAGGCTCTGGCACACAGGGCCAACGTGGAGGGAAGGAGTCTGCAGGCTCTGGCACACAGGGCCCACGTGGAGGGAAGGAGTCTGCAGGCTCTGGTACACATGGGCCAACGTGGAGGGAAGGAGTCTGCAGGCTCTGGCACACAGGGCCAACGTGGAGGGAAGGAGTCTGCAGGCTCTGGCACACAGGGCCAACGTGGAGGGAAGGAGTCTGCAGGCTCTGGCACACAGGGCCAACGTGGAGGGAAGGAGTCTGCAGGCTCTGGCACACAGGGCCAACGTGGAGGGAAGGAGTCTGCAGGCTCTGGCACACAGGGCCAACGTCACAGAGATGAAGGCTGAGGAGCAGTACATTCTGCTCAACCAACCATTGAAGGTGAGGTGGACTTTCCTCCTGATCTCTAGCTGTAACTGCCTGTTTTTGTTTTGTTATAATAGCCGGTATTATTATACCATAATAGCGACTGTGGGGCGACTGTGGCTCAGGAGGTAGAGCAGGTCGTCCAATGATCCCTGGGTCGGCGGTTCGAATCCCGGCTCCTCCTGTCCACATGTCGAAGTGTCCTTGAGCAAGACACTGAACCCCCAAATTGCTCCCGATGTGCTGGTTGGTACCTTGCACGGGCAGAAGACCAAACTATTCAAGCGTTATATAAATTTTCAAATTACTTTTCAAGAGAGTCAAGAGAGTCAATGAGTCAAGGAAAATTGGACAGAGGTTGTAGCAAAGGGTCAAAATATTAGTGGGAGGGGCCTATGTAAGCGACTGCAGCAACCACACTTTGCAATTTTTCCAAAATTGCGACTTTTCTAGTTGTGAGTTGTGACTGTTATCGTTTTGTTGTAGGTCAACCAAAGTTTGCATTTACGGCTGCTCTAGATGGTACTGGACATTTACCAGATTCAGACAGAGAAAGCACCCTGCCTTTCACTAAAGTCCTCAACATAGGCAACGCCTACAACGCAGGAAGTAAGTAATATTTTATACCATGAAACAATTCATTGATGCAATAAAGTCATAAATGAGGGCTGAGTGGCCTTCGATGGCAAAATGTCTAGACTTTGTTCTGCAAAACAGTCTGGTCTCTCGACCATGTCTGGCGGGGACAATAATTGTGAAAAGATTGGACTGGAGCTCTTATTCAGAGAGTAATCATTCTTATATCTAGTCTTTGTCAGTAACTGTCTCCCAGACTCTCCCTGTCTCCCCGGCTCTTTAATGAAGCGAAAAATACATTTTCAGGTATGTTGCCAATTTCACCCAATCAGGGGAGAGTACCCATTTATCAGTTTCAATGTTCCAGTTCCCATTTTGTCGTCTCATTTCTTTGAGTCACCACTTCCAACGTCACGTGTTCGTCCTGCACTCTGTATCAGCTCTGTCTCCTGAGTTGATAACATTGGTATTCCTGCCTGAAAGCTGGAGGTACCTTCACTAAAAACGCCGCCCGGGACAACGCTCCACACGTCCCAAACTCTTCTCCCTTCTGGCTCCAAAACTATGGAATGCACTTCCCATCACAGTCAGAACTGCAGCCTCACTCCCAATCTTCCGCCGTAGTCTGAAAACCCACCTCTTCAGACTCCACCATGGCCCGTAGCACTTGCCCTAGCCCCTTAGATAGCACATTATGTAGACTTAGATAGTATTTTAAACAGACTTATAGCTTGTTACGTAGACAGCTCTAGAATTGCACTTTATGTAGTCATAACACTTTATAGTACATGTATAAAGTGCTATATATATAATATATAATATAGTATAGTATGTATAGTTTACATAGATACTCCACTGTTACGTTCTTAGTTTACGCATGATTCATGATAACTACTTTCTTTATATATATATATTTATATGTGATGTATGCCATGCTTTTGTTATTGCTTAATGTAAATCGCTCTGGATTAAGAGCGTCTGCTAAATGCCTAAATTGTAAATTGAAATTGTCTTGAGAGAGACTGGGAGTCTCCTGTTACTGAACAAACACTCAATGGCAATGAACATTTTAACAACAATGTAATTTATACAGTATATTCAAATTATTACAATTATTATAGCATGTTCAGTTCAATAGAAATGAAAGAAGAAACAGATTTGTGTCCCTGTTGTGTCCTGTTCAAATAAGATCAATCAAATCAGAGCCAGGGACACTTTCATGTATAGCTTCTCAATTTTCAGATTTATGCTTGTCTAATGGATTCAGGGACGTGCACACATACTGTAGATATCAAAGGGGGCTTCAGCTGCCCTTTTACCCGTCTGTAAAACAACTGCCCTCTCCAGACCACGAATGCAGCATTTACTATGGTGAAAGAAATGCAAAGGTTGAGCACCACTGACACAGAAACATAGGTTTTTTTTTTTTTTGAATCGGCCTCAGTCCTAAATGGCTTATTTTAAACTATTCCTCATTTTGCCGGGGAGTGGGGACGCCCTGAAGGACCCCTGGAAAACCTGGAAGCCCCCCAAGGACCCCTGGAAAACCTGGAAGCCCCCCTCTCCTTTCCATGCCATACCGGAAGGCAGCATTCAGGAGTCTCTCCTGAACTAATTTGTTTCGAAATCCATGCCGTACCCCGCATCTCCAGCAGATAGAGTGCAGGGTTGCGCCCCGAAAATAGCTGATCTACAAGCTCTCAAGCTCTTGTGAGCTTGTAGATCTGCTATTTTCGCTATTGTGGGCCAAAAGTGCCCTCTCATGGGATTTCAGCCCCTGCCTCTCTAACACACACATGCCTGAATGGATTGATATGTCTTCTTTTTCACTGTCATTCAGGTGTATTTGCTGCACCAGGGTTAGGGTTAGGTGTATTTCAGGTGTATATTCAGGTGTATTTTGCTGCACCAGTGTTAGGGTTATAGGGTTAGGTGTACCGTGTATTTCAGGTGTATATTCAGGTGTATTTTGCTGCACCAGTGAGGGGCGTCTATTACTTCAGTTTCTCATCATTTGCTTTCACCACCAGTGATCATAACCTCTGCATAAGCCTCTTTCACAACTCTGCACGCATGTTGTCTGCATGCGACCAAAGCTCACCTCAGGGGGAAAGACCAGTCCGACAGGGCAAGTAATGCAGGAGCACTGCTACTACCAGCTCAGCTAAAAATGGGACCCAGTGCCTCCCTGCTTGACACTCAGCATCAAGGGTTGGATTGGGGGTAAGTCCCTGCGACATACTAGCGTCATGTCCAGGGGGTGTACTTGTACATCAAGCTGCCTCACGCTACAGAAACAGGAGATAGGCTCCTGCACTATGAGCCTCATGGCTCGGCAAGGCTACTTACTGCTACTGCAGAAAGGAGACCATGTCTACACAAGTAAGACGCGCGAACGCGGGAAGCGAACGCAGCTCGTAAATTGCAAAAACAACAATTAGAATAAATTACGTAATTTTTTAAGGTTTTTTTTAAGTTCTCTTTTTTTTGTGTTTTTTAAGGTTTTTTTTAAGTTAAGTTTTTTTTTAAGTTTTTCCTTTTAAAGTTTTTCCTTTTAAAGTTTTTCCTTTTAAAGTTTTTTTTTAAGTTAAGTTTTTTTTAAGTTAAGTTTTGTGTGTGTGTGTGTGTGTGTGTGTGTGTGTGTGTGTGTGTGTGTGTGTGTGTGTGTGTGTGTGTGTGTGTGTGTGTGTGTGTGTGTGTGTGTGTGTGTGTGTGTGTGTGCGTGCGTGCGTGCGTGCGTGCGTGCGTGCGTGCGTGTGTGTGTGTGTATGTGCGTGTGTGCGTGCGTGCATGTGTGTGTGTGTTTTTGTGTGTGATACAGCTGCGCCCTCTGGTGGTGGGCGGGTGGTGTTACAGCGTGACACACACACAGACACACAGACATGATCTGCTGGGTCTCATAGTAAATGCTCACTGCGTTCGCAATTACCCTGCATGCACACTCCCACATATTTAGTAGGGGAGCCTATCAATCAAATTTTGATGCCCGTGATTTTGGAATGTTAATTTTTGGAGACAGGTATATCTTGATTCTTGGGGTTACCAGAATGCCAAAAAAACATGTCTCCAATTTTTTATGTCAGGTTTAGCATGTTTAATTAGCATAATTAGCTAATAAATTGTCAAAAACGGAAATGGCAATAACTTTGCTTCTAGGTAACTTATAAAGGTGATCTAAGAGTCTGAGTCCATGTTTGTGATGTCCAGATATTCATCTGTTACCATTGTGAAGTCATACAACCTTTCCTAATTAGCATAATTGCCATATATTATGCAAAAACGAGGTGAACATCAGCAAATTGCTGCATGTTTTACTTTTAGTCAACTTTGAAAGCTTCTCACAGACTTCAAGTGTATGTTTACAACTCCAGGAATAATTATCATCCTATGAATAAATCATGCAACCTTTTGTCTATGTAATAATTATGTAATAATCACACCAAAACCAGAAATAGCTGTATTTCTTTGCTTTAAGTTAATTAATACGCATGATCTTACAGACAGTGTAAGTCTGTTTGCATGTCTAGAAAATATTAGAAGCGACCTCGCACTAAAGGGCTGGGCGAGTGCTGGTGCTTTGGAATGGGGGGTCAGATCAACATATCTGCCTGGGTCATGACAGACTGCTGGGCGAGTGCTGGTGCTTTGGCATGGGGGGTCAGATCAACATATGGAATGTATTCTGAACTGGCCATATATGGAGCGTGTCTTGAGTGTACAGGGTTTGATGAGGTCAGATCAACATATGGAATGTCAGAACAGGTCAGCTCCATATAGAGATCTAATTTAATTTTCGGGCCTGTTGAGAACTAATAACTTTGGGGCAGGCCCGTCCATAATTTCCTAAAGGCGACCTGCAGTCGCAAGAAAGAACAATATGGGAAATGGTCACAGAATTATCAGATTGTTTATTCTAATATTTACAGAAAGTTTTGAAAATTGAAGGGTCTCCATCTTCGTCGTCATCGTCAATCCCCAACAGATGTGCCTTGCTTACCACACACCTCTAATCATCTGCCCCACACATGCACATCTCAGAGCAGTTCAAATTTTAGATCGACAAGAACAATGTGATGCACTGTGATTTCTTGCAGACACATTTGATCAGTTGGGTAATGGTGGCTGGCCCGTGGGTATCCCGTGTTGTGACTGGCACCAGTTGAGCTCCCTCAGCCTCCCATCCATATTCAGTTGCTGGTGGCATCTGTGGGTTAGGTACGTGCTGCGTCAGAACTGAGCCTTTTTGTAGCTCATAGTATATACAGTAGCAACTGCAGATACCACCTCCACAGGACACCTGTTTAGACCTGGCCAACAGGTTAAATTCCCTGGAGCTGTCTGATCAGCTCCAGAGACGGCATGGAACCCTGGTAAGGCTGAAGTCCTCGTTTTACCCAGTGCCTGCACTACTGGCTCCAGCGATGATACGTTTTTTGTTCCCCACACCGGTGATGAAATAGATGTCCTTGCACAGCTGATGGTACCGTCGTATTGTAAGAACAAAGACTTCAGTGTCAGGGGACTCAATGTAGAGCTGTGTTGCCCCTCTTCGGACAGCATCCAGGCTGTGCAGGATTATCCTTGTGTCAGCCTCTTCCTGTACTCTGTGGAGATGTTTTACATCGATAGAGTTTGAGTGGACAGCCTGCCTTGACGTGATTATAAAAACATTGGGTTTCATCTGGAAGTGTTGGAGGGCTTTCTTAGCAAGATAAGACAGTCAGCTCATCTTTGGTGCTGATACCTGACAAGAACTGTTTTTCTGACACTTCCCTATCGGTGTGTTGTCTTCCACATGATAAGTGGTAGGGGCCCGGGGCTTTCCACCCTGGCGTCGGTCAAATACTACATGGATCTCACTATGTTCTTTGGTCTTCCTGTCCAGTGTGGCTATGGAGTGGTCAGCTTACTGGGAACATGTCTTGATCCATGGTGGCTTTCCCATTGCCTGTACCAATGCCATTCCATCTATGACAGTTACACTCTTAGCTGGAAGGGTACAACTGTCAAAAAAGATTGAAGCATTTGTTTGCCAGCTGTACGAGCCCGGTACAAATCCTGTGGATGTTGATGAGCTCAGGTGGAGGTTATTCACAAAGAAACAATTAGAAGCCGAGAAGCTGCCACCTACACAAGCAGCATTAAATCAAGCCATTACCCATGCATATTATCAGGCAATGGTATGGGATCAGGACCACGTACCTAACCCACAGATGCCACCAGAAACTAAAAATGGATGGGAGGCTGAGGGAGATCAACTGGTGCCAGTCACAACACGGGATACCCACGGCCCAGCCACCATTACCCAACTGATAAAATGTGTCTGCAAGAAATCACAGTGCATATCACATTGTTCTTGTCGATCTCAAAATTTGAACTGCTCTGAGATGTGCATGTGTAGGGCCGATGATTAGAGGTGTGTGGTAATGTAAACAAGGCACATCTGATGGGGATTGACGATGACAAAGACCCTTCAATTAAATGTGTTTTCAAAACTTTCTGTAAATATTAGAATAAAAATCATGTGATAATTCTGTGACCATTTCTCATATTGTTCTTTATTTTATGAGGGATATATATATATATATATATATATATATAAAGCTAATAATGGAAAGGTTGCATATCCTAGTTATGGAAAGAGAATATTTTCTAGACATGCAAACAGACTTACTGTCTGTAAGATCACATTTATTAATTAACTTAAAGCAACGAAATATAGCTATTTCTGGTTTTGGTGTGATTATTACATAATTATTACATAGACAAAAGGTTGCATGATTTATTCATAGGATGATAATTATTCCTGGAGTTGTAAACATACACATGGAGTCTGTGAGAAGCTTTCAAAGTTGACTAAAAGTAAAACATGCAGCAATTTGCTGATGTTCACCTCGTTTTTGCATAATTTATGGGAATTATGCTAATTAGGAAAGGTTGTATGACTTCACAATGGTAACAGATGCATTTCTGGACATCACAAACATGGACTCAGACTCTTAGATCACCTTTATAAGTTACCTAGAAGCAAAGTTATTGCCATTTCCGTTTTTGACAATTTATTAGCTAATTATGCTAATTAAACATGGTAAACCTGACATAAAAAATTGGAGACATGTTTTTTTGGCATTCTGGTAACCCCAAGAATCAAGATATACCTGTCTCCAAAAATTAACATTCCAAAATCACGGAAAGTGATAGGCTCCCCTACTAATTTGCCAATATGGAAAATCGAAGCGCTTTCAGTGGATTCCTGCTGTATCAAATTTGAATTAAATACACTATGTAACTTTCCTCTTCTACTTCACTTGTCTCTTCTTCTCTAATCTTTTCCCATGTCATACATGTAACCAACAAGAAATTACAATCCATTAACCAAAAAGTAATTTGCAAAGGTTTGTAAATTAGAGCATGTAATGGCATTGATGTATGGGCACAATCAATCCACACAGTAGCGACTGTACATTACAGTAAAGGAATCAATAGCCTAATTGATACTCCATTTATACTCCTTCATCATGACACTGGATAATGTAGCCTAATGCTTTCAAGGTTACAAAAATGTGCTTGAAATCTCAACTCAAATCAAATGTATTTGTATAGCCCTTAATTAATAACTGTTAATTAAAGGGATTAATTCACTTTCAGAGATGTTTGGGGTCATATTTATATGTCCACTTTTGTGTGCACCCCAGACAGTGTTTATGTTGCTTGATTCAATATTTTGATATTCATTTTATCGGACCTATACCTACTGTATACAAACCTGACTTCAAACTCCTTAACGCCTATTCATTGAAAAGTACAGATGTCCTTGGTTCTGGTGACTGATATTGTCTTTCTATAATGCATGCATGGGCCATGGTTTTTAAATAAAGTATTTTCCTATGCACAGCTTTGTGTGCGTGTAGCATGGAATGTGATGATTTGATTGGCTGATGTATGATGATGATGTATGATGACAAGTGATTATTTTATTAAATAAATACTTTTTTTTTGTTAAAGTAATGGATCTCTTTAAGTGTTTCTGGACATATTCCTGACAAATGCATAAGCCTACTTTTGCTCATAGGATTATAAGTTATTCAAGTTATTTCAAATTTTGCAAATATAAAGATCCAGTCGTAATGAGTTTCTGTAAATCTTTCTGTTGTTTAGTAAATAAAGGCTTTGCTCTAACTATCCCCACGCAATGACATCGGGCCGCTGCTGTGCACGTATGGCACGCACACGCACGCACGCACACGCGATCATTGGCACATTGCACATAGCCTGATATTAAACTGAATTGTCAACCATCACACTCAGTGAATGGGCAGAGACTATGGTCTGGATTGAGGGAAATACACACACACACGCACGCACGCACGCACACACGCACGCACGCACGCACGCACACACGCACGCACACACACACACACAGGGGTGAAAACATTATCTCCACCTCGTGGCCTTCCAGCCTAGCACCGATAAGAACTGTGTGGCAGGCAGGATATAGGATACAATTATTATATTCTTTATGCCAAATGGTTCCATGTGTACCCTCTCAAAGTTACAGACCTGTAAGGGTCCATTTGGAAGCCCCATATAGGAATTGTTAAATGGAAACTTTCAGGAATCGGATCGTTACGAGGAAATCGTTAAAATCCTAAAGGATCTCAACCCTACATAACATAAGATAGGGGAAGACGGACGGTAACAAGAACAAAGTTGCTCCTGCAGTTTGATGATAGCTTATCAACTCAAACAGCTGGAAGGAAGTTCCCTGCAGCTGGCAGTTATTCTCATAGCAGCACAGATCAGTCCGGGGTTTGGTGCGAGTCGTTATCTGACGGAGAGCTGACTTCCTCATCAGCCTGCCCACAGTATACTGCCCTGCAAAGACTATAAGAGATTGTGTTACGTCCGTATAGGATGGGCCTTGTACTACAGTATTAGCCTGGCTAATAAGCCAGACTAATATCACACAACACTGTCGCGGTATATTAGTCTGGGCTGGCTCCACTTGGATTTCATTTCCCGGGGGGCGGGTTCAAACATTTTCTCTTCGACGCAATTGGTCAGAGCTACTGTCAGTCAAAGGTCTCAAGCATTGAACGTCACTGTACCAAAGCCCGCCCATATTGCATACTGTGTCCCGATTGGCCCGACCTGTTCTCGGTTGTAGGAAAGAGGCGTGCTACTGAGCCTCGCCAGACCCTAATCCGCTGGCAGGCAAAACATTTTTTGCCAACGGCTGATTCGGTCTGGTTTATTAACCAGGCTACTACAGTATACCAGTGGTTCTCAAACTTTATGGCCTTAGGTCAACCCTGTATATTTATTGACCGTCGTCAATAAATATACCTTTTGGAGCATATGAGTGTGCGGGTTCCCTTCTCTTTTCCTGAGTCACTTTTTGAACCCAGCACCTCCACGAAGTGATGTGCGTATTTTACTATAGTTCCAACCCTGTAAATAACCTTCTCATCCACGGCACCACTGGATTACATTGTTACTTCATATAGCACCTTACATTTATGTCATATTATGGCATGTAAATATTATGGTATTGTATATGCTAATATACAGTATGTATATTAGGAAAACTTGAGAGAATATCCGTTTCCATTCAAGTCAGATTAAAACATTTAACCAGTTGAACCCCCAGCCTCCCTATTCTGGGGGGAAACATTCACAAAGAGATTTGGTGTAGATTAAAAAATAAATAATAATGCACAGAGTACAGTGCAACTTGTGTCCATTATACCAAGTTCTAAGTGGTTAAACTGAACAATATTGATACATTTCAAAAGTATTATTCTGCGGCACTCCTGGACTTGTGTCACGGCACCCACTTCACGAGAAATGCTGCTGTAGGCCTTGCAGGTAGATCACATGACATGCCCCTAAAATATATATATATAATTTCATCTGCCACTTGAATTAAGGTGACTTGATTGATCGACATAAAACAGGGCCTGTCAGCTCAAACACACAATGCAATACTTTCTTGTTTTCAAATTGTTGCGTACAATCAGTAGCATTACAAAGTCAAATACCAAAAAAAAATACCATTTCCATTTCCCCCCCTCTATTTCCCATTCCATGTGCGTTTCTCTTATATTTAACACCAGCGCCGCTAATCCGAAGCCCCCTCAAGTACATTTTTAAACTATTTTCAACAATGGGATAATAGTTTTTTTTGGTGGGTAGATTTTGTTGAGCTGGACGTTTTGAAAGTAGCTCTCAAGTCAAAAAAGTATGGGCACCCCTGGCCTATAGGCTGAGCGGCCCATGTGTTAACCTATAAACATCTAAATGCACCACGTACGTCTCTGTCTGTCTGTACGACGTGTGTACGGCTGTAATGCACGTGCCTCGAGAACCGTTCGCTCCACCGACTGCAAATTAAAATCGACACACACATTCCACTCCCCCCACAGGGAGTGCAGCGTCCGGTGTCGAGTCGGTCGGACCCACGGTTGTCCAGAACCGCCACAAAAGGCCTCTGCCTGTGCTCTGGAGTCTGGACAGGGCCCCATGCCAGTGGTCCATACAGTATATGGAGCTGGCCTGTTCTGACATGAGAACAGGAACAAGTTGGAACGGGCACTCTGACACAGGTATTGCATTGCATAGCCATAGACTCTGTGCTGTACAGCCGGGCACCGGTCTAGTTTTAGTAAGCCTCACGGGCCAGGCCTGTTCATGGGCCCCTGGTAGACAAAGGCCCCTAGGCAGTGGCCCCACTGGCCTGGTAACCTGTCCATGTGTAATATGTTGCACAAAGAGAATGCGGTCCATGTGGATCTCACAGAAAAGTAGCTATTTACCTATTTTAACCAAATTCCAAATGCATGATTTCTGTCAACTTTCAAATGGATTTAGATTTAAGAGCTGCAGACTGCGTATTGGGTGCAGTGGCCTACACACAGTGACACATTTGAATTCCATTGAGCTGAATCTCTCCACCAAATTGAATGAGTAATTAGAAATGGGTTCTAAAACTATTTAATTCCTCCACAAAATAGTCCCCAGTCCTTCTCCCAAAACACAACACACATGGTATGGGGAGCATCATTGGGGAGTGGGACCAGTTCTCACAATTTCCCCACTTATTATACCAAACACTACACTACCCACAGTTCCACGCGCTGTTGCACATAATAGAGCCGTGTTGTAGGAAATCCGCTTGTGTGTGGTGGTGGATTAATTTGTAATCCGACAGAAGAGGGTCTGGATGAGGCCAAACCAAGCCTCACAACATCGGATCACGACGACACACACATACACACACCACACGGCATGCACACAACGCCCACCCAAATACCCACAGCAGCAGCAGGGTAGGGCTGGGCAAGGCAGGCAGCGCGGGGGCTTTTTGAACAGATGCACCACACACACACCACTCCTCGATCGTCTAAAAAAAAAGAATAAAGAGATAAGCGAGAGCGAGAGAGTCATACTCATAATAACAAGATTATTAAAAAAAATCTGACTAAAGGTTTTTATAAAACATATGTGTGCGTGACAGGACAGGACAGGACAGCGGAGCGTGTCACCGTGCAGCAGCACCCCAGCCCAGCAGAGATCGAGCAGAGCGGGGCCGGGACGGGCCGGGACGGGACGGGACCAGCACGGGACGGGAGGGTCGTTGTTTCCCAGCCAGATCCTTGAGTCCCAGCCAGAGAGCCAGGGCAAGGCAGGCAGCAGAAAGTGACAGTGACAGCTAAGGCAGGCAGCCTGCTGGTGGTAGCACCGTACTGCTGCATGGTGTGGCGGCAGACAGTGGCAGCAGCAGCACACAACAATCAATTATTAGTATCATCATCATCATCATCCCAGCCAGGCATCATTCACCAGAATCATCACCCCCTGCTGCGCTGCTGGCTGGCTCTTTGAAGCCATCAGACATTGGGTGTTTAAATTCTGGGGGGGGGGTTTGTTGGTATTCTTTGCATTGGAAGCCACTACTATATAGCTATAGCTAGCCTAGCAGCAGCATCGGGGCTAGCTGCGTTTTTTCTTTTTTTTTTCTTTTTGAAGCTAGCTAGCTAGCTCAGTTTAGTTTAGGGAAGGAGGAAGGAAGGAAGGAAGGAAGGCGAAGGGAGGATTTTTTTTCTTCTTTTTTTTTTGGTGTGTGGGGTCTTTAAGTTAGGAATTCATCCGAGGGGAGAAGATAGGAGAAGAAGGGGATCATGTCTACCCCTCCTGCTAAAGAGGTGCTGCCCAAACTGTCCACCGTCGAGCGGCCTATCAAAGGTAGGTTGGTGTTGCTGGACTGTCTCTGTTGAGTTGTTTTCTGGGTTGGCTTTTTTCTTCTTGCTGTTGCACAAACTTGGTGGGTTGGTTGATGCTAACCGATGCTAATGTCAGCTAGCATGATCGGCTGTGCAATTATTATTATACTGCTGGCTGGGCTGGCTGCACACAGTCAGCATTTAGAAATCCTCAGTGTTTTATTAATTATCATATTTTTGGTTTGTTTGTTTTTAACTTGGAAGGTGTGCAAATGCGAGGGTTTGATTTGTACAGCATTATGCGGTTAAATTGACGCTGAGAATTTTACTGTATAATGGGGGGGAAAAAACCCACGTACACATCAACATTTTGTTAATGTATTTTGTCCCTTTTTAAAACAACAAACAATAACAACGGTGCAGGAATTTATGACCATGTGCTGATCAAATAATTAAGCGACAACATTGAGTTAATTAAATCGGCAGCTATTTAGGATAGATGTACCAGCCAAGTCAAGGTGTCAAATTATTGTGACATATTTTTTCGGGCTCAAGTCAGTGGCACGATCCTTTTTTTTTTTTTGTAAACGTCGACCCCTTGTCATCTATAGCAGCTCCAACTGTGTTTGTATGTTTTTTTAAATGTATGTTTTAATTTACAATAATTGTGGATTAAAAATTAACGATTGGTGGGACAGGACAGCAGCAGCAGACAGCATTGCTGCTAGTAGTCAGTCAGTGTACGTGTAACGTTATGCCTCTGTGAAGGTTCAGTAAGGCTAATGAGCTAGCCAGTTAAGCTAGCTGTGTGGGTGTGTGTGGGTGTGTGTGACTGTGTGTGTGTGGGTGGTGAGGAGGGGGGTTTGGGGGGTATGATGGTGTCAATGGTTTAGAGAGGCTTAGCAGTGTAAATCAGCAGGAGGGCATTAAACCTGTCCTTAATGCTGCTGCACAGTAAATTACCCCCAGTCTTCATTTCGTACGAAATGTTATTGGATAACATTGGTTTTCCCGGCTTTTTACCTCATTTTTTGATGAATTCCTGTTCTGTTCTTCTAATAGAAGTGTATATTTGTACGTCTCTTAATTGTTTTGATGATTTGGAACAAGGTGGACCCTCTTTTAAACAAGTGTAATGCATTATTGGGTAGGTCCACTCACAGTTAACAGTCTTTGTATTGAGTTGTGCTTGAAATGTACTGTATTTCTGCAAACTGTTAATACATATTTCAATCAATCAATCAATCGACACCACCAGAGCTGCACATGAGCTGCACAATGATGACTACAGATAGATAAGACTACTTTCATTATTAACAAGAGGAACACAAACCTACAGTCAAAAGTTAATGCTAAAAGGATGACACCCAAAATAGCCACAGCGGGGGGATTGTTTGTTTCCATTGTGGTTGGTCCATTGTGCTCAATTCATCAGTAAGAAAAAATACATACTTATGTACATACGAAATAAAATGCCCATCTGTAAAAGCTCATGCAGCAGCAAAATGTATAGTAAGTTAACAGAAAATACACATTTCTGTGTGTAGAACAACAGTACCCGTGGTACCTCAGTCATGCACATGTCATGTTGGCTGATTTGTTTTTACATTTGTATATGTACCTCCTATAGTCCTATTCATAGTCCAGTTAACTCCAAACTGTCTCAAAGTTCTTGAGCATTCTTACCGGGTGTGTCGTCGGTAAATAACTTAAATAACAGAAATTACTCTAAAAGAGAGAACCAGCACTCACGGAAATCATGTTTTAAAGGCACTCTTAATGTATTTAAATGTTGACATGGTATGCTGCTGCTCTGCAGCATACCATGTCAACATTTAAATACATTAAGAGCTAGCAGTGTGTGCTAACACATCTCTCTCTGTTTTTACTAACATCCACCGTTTCGGTGGTCACCTCCTCACCGAAGACTATGAATATGCTTTTATTAAGGTTTCAATTATCTGCCCACGTAGCTAGCTTGTCTGTCTCCCAAAGACGTTTTTGAAGAAAATAAATTTTATTTCGTGTCATAGGGTAGAGTCCCAGCGGTTCCCAAACCTTTTTGGCCATGCACCCCCTGTTACCTCCCGACCTAGCTGATGCACCCCCTCTTACCCCCCGACCTAGCTGATGCACCCCCCACATGGAAATATAAATTGCATAAGCTATATAGCTCTTATATTTCCTTTTTATCCACATATATATGAACCTGAATATGGCATAATATATGCAGCATAGGCTAATTACTTGCCATATATTGGCATAATATGTTAATATATAAAATTAAAAAAAACACCACCTAGAAGGCACTCGCGCATCGCAGTATGGGAACCACTGGGGTAGACCATAGGGGACAATATTTTCAAACCCCCAAACCTAGGACTGTGTGCATCTTCATGCATTTCGCATGATGTGTAACAATGTACATGATGCATGTCACTGATGCATGGCATGCACGCGCGCGGCACACGCTCGCAGTGCAATCATTTTCAGCACAACATGGGGACAATTACTTATTTTAGCACCTAGTACACAGTAGTGTGCATGCGTCTGATTGCACCTTATTCCAACAACGAACCAAGAGCACTGAAATCAAATATTATATGTCCATAAAACAGCAGCGACAATGCCCCATGGGCATTTTCACGGACTCAATTATATATATACTCAATATATATTGAGTAATATCTATATTATTATAAATATATACAACAGTGGGCCCACGCCATGTTAAGTGGTCAGATGGGTGGACCGCATTTTCAGAGCCTTGGATCAATGGAACTAAAGCCCCACTGCCCGGTCCATCACACCATTGACTCGACAACGCGACTAGTTGGAACTTGCAACTAGCTGCAAGAAATTGCAAGAATGGTCTCTGAATTGACCCCGTTGCAGGTCGGCACAGTTTTTTGGGATAATGTTGCGACTGCAAGTGGTTCTAGTTGCAACTTGTCGCATTTGAGAATAATTTATTTATCGGGTATGTACAAAACGGAACACAAAAACGGCCCACAGGATCACTGATATCTGTGTGTGTGTGTGTGTGTGTGTGTGTGTGTGTGTGTGTGTGTGTGTGTGTGTGTGTGTGTGTGTGTGTGTGTGTGTGTGTGTGTGTGTGTGTGTGTGTGTGTGTGTGTGTGTGTGTGTGTGTGTGTGTGTGTGTGTGTGTGTGTGTGTGTGTGTGTGTGTGTGAACACAACGACACAAGCCTGCCCTACATAATAACTGATGTTATCCATGTTTCTTCAAGTATAGAAAACCTTGATGGCGTTATCGCATCTATTTGTCACATGGTTTTAAGCCTTACTGTTTGTACTGTATATGTCTCCTGTTCTTCTGAAACAAGGAAGAGGAAACAAACTTGATTTCACACATAGTTATGTCATGGTCATGGACCAGACAGTCTCCTGATCTAGCTAGATTTCCATCAGCAACTCTCTTGTCTACAATTGAGCAGCACTGCACAGTAGTAGCCGGAGGCATTTCTGTTGAACTCGTCTCACAGCAGCCCCTGATGTGGAGGGGGAAAAAAGGCCTATTTGTCTGTATATTTCTGTCCCTCATGATTTACAGACTAAAGTAACTCATAAATACCAGATATACAGACTGGTTTCTGCCCCCTCATAATATGCAGATATATACATAATATATTTATTTGTCAAACAACTATCCATTTTCGTTGTGATTTCAATCGATTACGTTTTTGAACAATCGATAAGTTCTTTTTCATTATAAACGACCAAATCAACACAAATATTATTAAAGCGATTGGTCTGAACGCATATTTTATACTATACTATAATATATTGAAAAGCTTGTGAGGTTATATATCTGATTCCCCCGCCCCCCCCCCCCCCCCCCCCTGTATTTGTGGCTACTGTATTTAAAAAAAGAAAAAGCATCATTAATTAATAATTGTATAATTGATTAAATAGATTACTTCCAGCTGACAACAGCATGATGATGCTGCCTATGACCTTTTTAACTTTAGTTACAGTGGTAATTGAATCACTCTGTCCATTTGCATTGCCTGGCATGTGTAATGATTCGGTGTCCTCATTCATGATTGATGATGGCTCTCCTCTCCTAGTGACGGGGCTTTGCTGCACCGGTTGTAGCGTCTTCTTGCCACGTCGGCGTGGCCTTCATGGCGCTGCCGCGCTGCTCGGGGCAGGGCCTGTTGTTCTGGCTCCTATGACAGTAGTGGGTTTCAACGCTTTTCACGTTAAGGGTCCATTATTTATTCGACCGTGCGTTTGAGCCACGGACCACCATTTGATGAGATTTAGCCTCTCGGAGTGACTCAGACGCAATACTACAGAATAGGGAGGGATGCACCGAAAGGGAAATTCTTGGCCAAAACCGAATACCGAATATAGGAAACAGTTGGCCGAATAACGAATATCTTTATCCTACCATTGCTGTCATGGCCGTACATTAATGTACATGGCCACTAATGCTTACATTAATGCTACCTGACATTAATGCTACCTGATTTATGGCATAAGAAATGGTTATGGCAAAACTTATTTTAAATAATAATCCCTATTATGGGTCCATAAACCATTTATTCAGCTCTTTTGAATGCATTAATTGCATACACTATTCGGTGATATATTTTCTGCGGCCGAATATACGGTGCATCACTACTACAGAACATTTTGTTGTCGTTGGATACGAGTTTGTCCACAATTCCATGCTGTATTGATGTTGGTGCCATGAGGAGAGATACAGTAACAGGCAAATGATCATCAAAATAATAATTCTACATTCTCTCTAAATGTGTAGTGTAAACGTCTTGTAAATTAAGTAATGCAGATGTTTAACCCATTCTGGACGGGAACCCCTTTTGGTGTTTTAAGCATTATGTTATACTTTAGCTATTGAAAAATAGCAGATCTACAACTTAGAAGCTCATAGCGCGCTACCGAGTGCCGCACTATGAGCTGCTATTTTTGAAGAATCGTGAAAATGTGGCGCAAATCTTTGAATATATATATTCAATATATATAGGACATTCTTTTCCCAACATATTTTCAGATGATGGTCGGCGGCCAATTTTTTTGGGGTCCTTGACATGAAATATTGAGCACCACTGATACAGAAACATAAGGTTTTTCAGAAAACTGTCATGATTTAGAAGCCTTTTTTTTAATTTCGACGTCAGGCCTAAATGGTTTTAGAATAATTTAACTCTTGAGTGTGTAAAATGAAACCAAATGGACCCTCTCGGTTCCATTTGGTTTCATTTTACATACTCAAGAGTTACCAACTCTACATCATTTAACTGGGGACCACCTGGAACCCCCTCAAGGACCACTGGTGGTCCCCGGACCGCTGGTTGAGAACCGCTGTCCTATGATGTAAGCTCTGCTTTGGGCTCAACAAAACCATGGCCATTAATGCAAGTGCAACTCAACTCACACTAGTACTAGCAAAGTTGGGCACGAATGAGATCGAAAACGATCTCTTCTACTTTTATTTAAAGGAGCATTCAGTGATTTGGATGATTTGGAAAACCACCCAGTCCGCCCCGGTAACAAAATGTGCACATGCACGCTCTACAGTGGGGGGAAGTGCAACAGGCCAACAGCATGTGCACCAAGGCCCGCCCCCACTCGATCATGATTGGAGGAAGGCCCCTCTCATCCTGATTGGATGAAGGCTTTGCCACCCGCCACCAAAACTGAAACTAGGGTTTTTTGACCCCAGGGGCTCACTGGGGACAGGGAGGAACTCCTTATATGGTCAGCACACTCTATAGTAGAGAGAATTATCCAGAAAAAAAGAAAATAAGTGATATTTGAATTAAGTCAAATCACTGAATGCTCCTTTAAAGGTTGCTAGCAGGGATGCACAATAATTATCGGCCAGATATCAGGAATTATGACATAATTATCGGCCCGATAACATTTTTAAATGAATAGCTCCGATAATATATTGTATATATTCTTTATTGTCTCCACCAGGCCGAAGGCATGGGGAGAGAGTATGTTTTGCACTCCGTCCGTCCGTGTGTGTCCGTCTGTGTGTGTGTGTTCGTCCATCCGTCTACAGCTAATCTCCGGCACCGTTAACCCGGTCGATGCCAAACTTTGCACACACACTCCCTAGATGCCAACGATGAACCTCTTCCCCAAATTGTCCAGAACGGCCTGTTATAGCGCCACCAGGAGGCCGATTTTTGTAAAACACATTTTTGATATTACTCTACAAGCTCAGATATTACTCTACGAGCTTGTAGATCTGCTATTTCTCAACAGCTAAAGTATAACATAATGCTTAAATCACCAAAAGGGGTTCCTGGCCCAAAATGTCCACAGTACTGCTATCCGGTCTAGAACAGTGGTTCCCAAACCTTTTCATGTCAAGGACCCCCAAAATGACACTAATTCTATGCCAGGGACCCCCCATAAGATTTTTACGGCTGTAGCAGTGATACTCAACCCGTTTAATTTCAAGGACCCCCAGTTTGACACGCATTAGTCTACGGACCCCCATTTAATGGAATTCATAGCTCTGGGTCCCCCAATTTATATTGTAAAATCAATGTTAATTTAACTCAGAGTGTACAAATGGAACCAAATGGGTCCATTTGGTTCCATTTGTACACTCTCAGAGTTAAGACCCATAAGGGTCCATTTGGTTCCTAACTATCAATTTAGCTGGGGACCCCCTGGAACTCCCCCAAGGACCCCTGGGGGTCCCCGGACCCCACTTTGGGAACCACTGGTCTAGCAGATCTGTGAATGACGTCATGTCTTGAGGGACGAGAGTTGTGATATTTAAATCAAATCACTGTGCGCAGTGTGCACGCAGAAATTGTTGATTGTTTTTGAGCACAGTTGAACACCATGTAAATTCCCAAGCACACAAACTACTAAGTCCCGTCCGTCATCACACCAGAGGTTTTGAGCTTGGAAAACCACTGCACACAACAAATGAAGCATACTGCATCAGCTAAACCGACGTTTTAGCTGAATCTTAAATTGGATATGAATTTGAATGCATAATATTGTGAGCTCTGAAATAGTTTTTTTTGTTTAAACACATTTTTAAACTAAATTTGGTTACATTTAACCCCAACAATCTATCGTCTTAACCCGTTCAGGACGGGAACCCCTTTTGGTGTTTTAAGCATTGTTATACTTTAGCTATTGAAAAATAGCGTATGAGCTTGTAGATCTGCTATTTTTGAAAAATCATGAAAATGTGGCGCAAATCTTTGAATATATTATGGCTTTTGACTCAAATCTTTGCTTCTGGGGGGGGGGGGGGGGTCCCTGGAACAACATATTTTCAAATGGGGGTTGGCGGCCAATCACATACGTTTTGGGGGCCTTGACATGAAATATTGAGCACCACTGATATAGAAACATAGCCAGGTATTTCAGAAAACTGTCAGGATTTAGAAGACATTTTTTAAATGTTGATGTCGGGCCTAAATGGGTTAATCAGCCTGACCCTGTTAACCCATTCAGGCCTGACGTCGAAATTTAAAAACAAAAAGTTTTCTAAATCATGACAATTTTCGGAAAGATTTGAGCCACATTTTAACGATTTTTCAAAAATAGCAGACCTACAAGTTCATAGCGCGCCACTCGGTGGCGCGCTATGAGCTTGTAGATCTGCTATTTTTCAATAGCTAAATTATAACATAATGTTTAAAACGCTAACGCGACATGGATGCGTTCCAGGTATCAATGGATTAAACCATGTAGAGCAGGGGTGCCCAAAATCTACCTGTAGATCACAAAGGCTGTGCAGGTAGATCACATGACATGACCCTTTTTATATTTAATGTAATTTTTTTGGATCTGGCCACTTGAATTAAGGTGACTTGATTGTTTGACATCAAAAGGGCCTGTCAGCTCAAACCCACAATGCAATACTTTTCAAGAGTGTTGCTGTGCACAAAAACGTCTGTAGCATTACAAATTAAATACAAAAAAACCCTATACCTATTCAATTTCTCCCCCTCTATTTCCCATTCCAAGAGCATTTGTCTTATATGTAATGCCTGCTCCGTTATTCCAAAGCCCCATCAGGTACATATTTAAACTATTTTCAGCAATGGTATAATATTTTCGGTAGGTAGATCCTGTTGAGCTGGTCATTTAGCTCTCAAGTAGCTCTCAAGTCAAAAATGTGTGGGCACCCCTGATCGTTTTTTAGATCAACAGAGTGGTTAGTCATCAAACTGTGTTTTTGTTCAGATCGTGCCTAGTATCCCAGAATTCATTGCATTTGAAAATACCTGAGCTTCAAGGTGAGAAAACCCTCCCTTTGCTTCTGTTTGTATAAAGGGAACAAGCAGGCCTGCCTGTGCTTGAGTGTCTGACACAGTGGGAGGAACACATTGTGTAGAATAGAGTTCTCGGTGGACACACGCACACACACGCGCGCGCGCGCATGTACGTGCAGTCGTGCACGCACACACGCACACAGCTGATTTCAGTCACTTGGATAGAGGCCAGCATGTCTTCTTTCTCTTGCGCTGGCTTGTAAGTAACTAATACTGCGGCTCTGCTCTGTGTGGCTGGTAAAGTCAGGCCCTACTACTACTACTAACTTGTAATAAAAGATTTGTTTATCTTTGGATTTTAACCCATTTAGACCTGAGAGACCTGATTCTACAAATGTCTTCTAAATCCTGACTGCTTTGTGAAAAACCCTATGTTTCTATATCAGTCAGTGGTTCTCAAATTCTCAAGCTATTTCATGTCAAGGACCCCCAGAATTATATGTATTTGGCTTTTTCATGTCAAGGACCCCCAGAATTATATGTATTTGGCTTTTTCATGTCGAGGACCCCCAGAATTATATGTATTTGGCTGCAGACCCCCATCTGAAAATATGTTGTTCCAGGGACCCCCCCCCCCAAAAAAAAACAAAGATTTGAGTTAAAAACGTTCGCTCTGAAAGAATATTTATTCAAAGATTTGGGCCACATTTTCACGATTTTTCAAAAATAGAGTGCCGTGCTACGAGCTTGTAGATCTGCTATTTTTCAATAGCTAAGTATAAAATCATGCTTAAAACGGGTTAAAAAAAAAGAGCGTTTTGAATTGGTCAAACAAAGGAATACATGTTCAGAAGTATCTCCCATAAAACCACCAGTGGTCTCGTATATCATAAAAGCAGAATGTTGGAAAGTCCCAGTTGGCCATTACCAATTTTAAGCTAACTTTTATCCCTAATTGTCCATTTTGATTTCTCCCTACATACGTCGGAGAGGTCTGAATTTGATTTGTGTGTAGACTGCGTACTATAGCAAATCTCACATTAGTTTTTGTTTTGATCTTTGTTTTAACAAAAAACAAAGATCAAAAACGAAATGAAAAAATGTGCTGTAATACGCAGTCTGTAGTCTGTACTGTACAGTCTACGCACAAAACAAACTTTAGTCATCCTTCCTCTTTGTAACAACATCAAAGCTGTTTGAACAAACTGCTACTTCATTTTTTTCCCTTTTCTCATGTAGCCGATAAAGAGAGGTGATTTTAGTTTAGAAACTAGTATCGTTTTAACCACATTAACCCCCAGTCTACTCTAGTCTATTGTGACCATCTCGTGATAATAGGCGACCGTTTGGCCACAAATAGGCCAACAACTTTACTTGAAGTGAGCCGATAGCTACAGTGAGTAACAGGCTCACGTTTCACTGTTTGACATAATGACAAAGTGTATAGGGTTTACTTTACGGGGCTGAGCTTGATTTAGCGGTTAAGTTCTTGTCATTCAGACGTGACAGAAAAGGTTGTTTATCTACTAATGTTACTGCATGGTTGTACAGTGTGTGTGTGTACAGTACAGTGTGAAGGACAGAAGTTACATCAGACCCACAGTGACACATCTGGCAGCTTGTTCTGCCTCCTATTTGTATGGACATGTTTCAGTAGTGTTGGTATCGACATGTTTCAAGGTGAGGCAACAAATGTGGCTGCATAGTCTATTGTTTCGTGTGTGTGTGTGTGTGTGCGTGTGCGTGTGCGTACGACGTGTTTGTACACGGTGGCTAAGAGTTAGGCCTCACTCAGACCTTTAATGCATTGCTGCATGCTTGCTGTATGAATGCTGTGAGTGTCATGGCCGCCCCAATGCATTTCCAATGGAAGTCACATGGTTTGAGGACTACATTTTGGACTACAAGCTGCTGTATGGCTTTCGGCTGTGTTTCGACTGCGCCCCTCCCCCCTCATACAACACAAATGTTGTGTCAGACCATTGGAAATGCATTGGGGCAAGCTGTGTCACACCCTTTGTATACAGCAAGCACAGAGCAATCTGCAGCGACCGTGTGAGTGAGGCCTTCGAGTGGCTGGATGGTAACCGAAAGGTTGCCAGTTCGAACCCGGCCTCCCCCAGAGTTGGTGCCGATGTGCAGGTTGGTGCCTTGCATGGTTTCCGCCGCCATCGGTGTATGAATGTGTGTGTGTGAATGGGTGAATGTAATGCACAATCTATGTAAAGCCCGTTGGATAAAGGCGCTATATAAATGCACCATTTATCATTTATTACTATATTCTATTGTAAAGGACCAAATGTGCACACAAGTATACCGTAGTAGAATTCTACAAATGGACATTGTGAGGATACTGTCCCTGGTCCTCAAAGATTTTTTTTTAGACTAGATAAAACAAGATTCAGATTGGGGTAAGGTTTATTATAGAGCCACATTTAATCTCTGCATACGTATTTAAGGATGTGCTTATAATGCTTACAAGAAGAGTTCCTATATACAGCCAATCATTATTTTGTTTTTTTTCTGACGGAAAATACTTTTAATGAGCTCCTGCTGCGAGCACAACAACATCAGGTAGGCTAATCAATATGAAAATGTATTAATCCGATGGTGTTGCCTGACGAATAGACAATCTACAGGCTCCCAATGTTTATTGATGCTTGTGGATCAACTGCTTCCAAACAACACCAGGTGGAATCACTCGCGGGTCGAAGGGAAGGAACCGCTGCACCCCTAATATAAATGCACCATTTACAATGATGCTTACCCATTTTGGGCGGGAACCCCCTTTGGTGTTAGCATTATGTTGAAAATTAATGTGAAAAATAGCAGATCTACAAGCTCGTGGCGCGCTATGAGCTTGTAGATCTGCTATTTTTGAAAAATCGAAGAACGACTGACATAGAAACATAGCTTTTTCAGGATGTAGAAGACATTTTTAGAATCTGATCTCAGGTCAAAATGTGTTAATACAAACCTGTGTGTGTGTGTGTGTGTGTGTGTGTGTAGCGGTGCCATACCCTCCTGGCACGCGGCTGACGGTCAGAGACCTGTACGTGGACGGACGGCCCAGTGTGGAGGTGCTGAAAGCCCACCTGATCAAGGAGGGCCGTCTGGAGGAGGAGGCGGCGCTGCGCATCATCAACGACGGAGCCAGCATCCTCCGCCAGGAGAAATGCATGCTGGAGGTTGAGGCCCCCATCACAGGTACGCAATGAACAGTTCTACTGTGTAACCCGCGCTCCCCGCTATTTATTATTATTATTTGATTAATGTGTTTAATTCGCCGTTTTTTAAATAATTAAAAAAGAACGGATTTGGGGCCACGGTGGCACAGTTGGTAGTGCTGTCGCCTCACAGCTAGAAGGTCCTGGGTTCGATTCCCGCTCGGGACGCTGTGGGTGCTGGCGGCGTGTTTCCTCCGCGTCATCAGTGCCCATACCCGAGGCGGGGTTGGCGAAAGGGCCTTTCTTTGTGGAGTTTGCATGTTCTCCCCGTGTCTCTAAACTGCCTCCCCCTGGCCACCTGGGGCGCCTGATGGAGGGGAAAGGAACTGGTTGGATTAACGTGTTCCAGTCCGTTGCTCTCCCCATGTCCCCCATATATGGGGACTAGGTTGGCGGAGGGTGTGTAGAGCCCAGGATCACATTAGATAATTGACACAGGGGTGAAAAATGGGTAACAAAATCGTGGGACAAATTTAAAAAAAGGATTTGTCACAGACCTGGTGACGAGGCCGTCGTGTTATGATGACAACTGGAAATCAAGCCATGCTCTGGGCTGCTAGGGCTTCTGGGAAAATGAGTTCAATGCAAGTGAACGGCTGGTTTGTTTGGACTACAACTTGCTGTGCAGGCTGTGTTAGTTTCGCATCGTATTGGTGGAATGTTTTTCTCTTCAACAACAAACCATGGGACTATTTTCCGCCAGATTTTCGTCGATCAAAGCTGCAAATACTTTGGCGTTATGCTCCAAAGGTAATAGATCAATCCTGGCAGCTTAGATAGGATGGATAGATTAATCTAAGGCCCCGAAAGTGTTAACACTTTTGTTGGGGAATTTTTCAGAATTAAGGCGGCTAGAGTGCCAAGTAGATGAGGGCAGATTTTACTCTGAAAAGCCCCGTTTTCAGTTTTTGTAAATAAAATCACAATCTCTACCAAGAATCAGTTAGCACATCAGAAGATAATGCAACCTTTTTGATTTGTGTCTTCTGCAGTGTGTGGAGACGTCCACGGACAGTTCTTTGACTTGATGAAGCTGTTTGAGGTGGGCGGCTCCCCCAACACCACCCGCTACCTGTTCCTGGGAGACTATGTGGACAGAGGCTACTTCAGCATCGAGGTACGTCTCGTTTTGCACAGCGAGTATACGTTCGTTTTTCTGCTCAATTGAGTCATTGCCTCCCTCAATTATGCCCTTCGCTAAACCCCTACCCTGGCCTGTTTTCCCGTCTTCAATCACATGGCATGTTTTTATCGCATTTTGACCTGAGGACAATTCTACTTCTACAGTCTTCCGTATTTGGCCGCCGACCCCCCCCCGCACTATGAGCTTGTAGATCTGCTATTTTTCAATAGCTAAAGCATAACATAATGCTTAAAACACCAAAAGGGGTTCCCGTTCAGGATGGGTTAAGACCTGAGGCCGATTCTGCAAATAATGTCTTCTAAATCCCAGCGGTTTTCTGAAAAACGTATGTTGTTACTGTATATCGGTGGTTCTCGTTTTCATGTCAAGGACCCCCCAAAATTATTTGTATTTGTCTGTGGACAACCCATCTTGTTCCAGGGACTTCCAGAGGCAAAGATTGGAGTTATAAATGTTCGCTTTAAAACATTTATATATATATACATATATTGATAGATTTTTAGGCGAAATACAACATAATGGTTAAAGTGCTTCACTTTCCTGGTCTTGATGGGTTTAATGTACAGCAGTATGGAAGTAGATGACTCATAAGCATAATAAAGTAAAACTCTAGAATGATGCGTTTGAAACTTGGATGTTCTGATATATAAACTCCATATTTGTGCGAGGTTCCATTTGTGCACCGTGACGTCTTTCCATTATTAATGTTTTTAAAAAGGTTATATAAAACTACTGGCAGTGAATGTGACACAGAATGTGTCGCTGATCAGTCCAGCATTTGAACCCATTTAGACCTGAGGACGATTCTACAAATGTCTTCTAAATCCTGACAGTTTTCAGAAAAACCCATGTTTCTATATCAGTGGTTCTCAAACTATTTAATGTCGAGGACCCCCAAAATGATATGGAATTGGCCGCTGACCATCTGAAAATATGTTGTTCCAGGGACCCCCCCAGAGGCAAAGATTTGAGTTAAAAACGTTCGCTCTGAAAGAATATATATTAAAAGATTTGCACCACATTTTCACAATTTTTCGAGTGCCGCGCTACGAGCTTGTAGATCTGCTATTTTTCAACAGCTAAAGCATAACATATAATGCTTAAAACACCAAAAGGAGTTCCCGTTCTGAATGTGTTAAAAGTGTGTTGAAAGTGTGAAAGCCATGTCGCCCACAAACCTCACACTTTCTCTTCCGTCACTCACACAAAACAAGTGTGCATGAACTCCTCGAGGCCTTTCAGTGTTGCCTTTAGGGCAGAGGAGATGAGTGTGTGTAGGAGCCCCTCGAGGCCTTTCAGTGTTGCCTTTAGGGCAGAGGAGATGAGTGTGTGTAGGAGCCCCTCGAGGCCTTTCAGTGTTTCCTTTAGGGCAGAGGAGATGAGTGTGTAGGAACTCCTCGAGGCCTTTCAGTGTTTCCTTTAGGGCAGAGGAGATGAGTGTGTAGGAACTCCTCGAGGCCTTTCAGTGTTGCCTTTAGGGCAGAGGAGATGAGTGTGTGTAGGAGCCCCTCGAGGCCTTTCAGTGTTTCCTTTAGGGCAGAGGAGATGAGTGTGTAGGAGCCCCTAGAGGCCTTTCAGTGTTGCCTTTAGGGCAGAGGAGATGAGTGTGTAGGAGCCCCTAGAGGCCTTTCAGTGTTGCCTTTAGGGCAGAGGAGATGAGTGTGTAGGAGCCCCTAGAGGCCTTTCAGTGTTGCCTTTAGGGCAGAGGAGATGAGTGTGTAGGAGCCCCTAGAGGCCTTTCAGTGTTGCCTTTAGGGCAGAGGAGATGAGTGTGTAGGAGCCCCTAGAGGCCTTTCAGTGTTGCCTTTAGGGCAGAGGAGATGAGTGTGTAGGAGCCCCTAGAGGCCTTTCATGTTTCCTTTAGGGCAGAGGAGATGAGTGTGCAGGAACTCCTCGAGGCCTTTCAGTGTTTCCTTTAGGGCAGAGGAGATGAGTGTGCAGGAACCCCTAGAGGCCTTTCATGTTTCCTTTAGGGCAGAGGAGATGAGTGTGCAGGAACTCCTCGAGGCCTTTCAGTGTTTCCTTTAGGGCAGAGGAGATGAGTGTGCAGGAACCCCTAGAGGCCTTTCATGTTTCCTTTAGGGCAGAGGAGATGAGTGTGCAGGAACTCCTCGAGGCCTTTCAGTGTTTCCTTTAGGGCAGAGGAGATGAGTGTGCAGGAACCCCTAGAGGCCTTTCATGTTTCCTTTAGGGCAGAGGAGATGAGTGTGCAGGAACTCCTCGAGGCCTTTCAGTGTTTCCTTTAGGGCAGAGGAGATGAGTGTGCAGGAACCCCTAGAGGCCTTTCATGTTTCCTTTAGGGCAGAGGAGATGAGTGTGCAGGAACTCCTCGAGGCCTTTCAGTGTTTCCTTTAGGGCAGAGGAGATGAGTGTGCAGGAACCCCTAGAGGCCTTTCATGTTTCCTTTCGGGCAGAGGAGATGAGTGTGCAGGAACTCCTCGAGGCCTTTCAGTGTTTCCTTTAGGGCAGAGGAGATGAGTGTGCAGGAACCCCTAGAGGCCTTTCATGTTGCCTTTAGGGCAGAGGAGATGAGTGTGCAGGAACCCCTAGAGGCCTTTCATGTTGCCTTTAGGGCAGAGGAGATGAGTGTGCAGGAACTCCTCGAGGCCTTTCATGTTGCCTTTAGGGCAGAGGAGATGAGTGTGCAGGAACCCCTAGAGGCCTTTCATGTTGCCTTTAGGGCAGAGGAGATGAGTGTGCAGGAACCCCTAGAGGCCTTTCATGTTGCCTTTAGGGCAGAGGAGATGAGTGTGCAGGAACCCCTAGAGGCCTTTCATGTTGCCTTTAGGGCAGAGGAGATGAGTGTGTAGGAGCCCCTAGAGGCCTTTCAGTGTTGCCTTTAGGGCAGAGGAGATGAGTGTGCAGGAGCCCCTAGAGGCCTTTCAGTGTTGCCTTTAGGGCAGAGGAGATGAGTGTGCAGGAGCCCCTAGAGGCCTTTCATGTTGCCTTTAGGGCAGAGGAGATGAGTGTGTAGGAGCCCCTAGAGGCCTTTCAGTGTTGCCTTTAGGGCAGAGGAGATGAGTGTGCAGGAACCCCTAGAGGCCTTTCGTGTTTCCTTTAGGGCAGAGGAGATGAGTGTGCAGGAACTCCTAGAGGCCTTTCGTGTTTCCTTTAGGGCAGAGGAGATGAGTGTGCAGGAACTCCTCGAGGCCTTTCAGTGTTTCCTTTAGGGCAGAGGAGATGAGTGTGCAGGAACCCCTAGAGGCCTTTCATGTTGCCTTTAGGGCAGAGGAGATGAGTGTGTAGGAACCCCTAGAGGCCTTTCAGTGTTGCCTTTAGGGCAGAGGAGATGAGTGTGCAGGAACCCCTAGAGGCCTTTCGTGTTTCCTTTAGGGCAGAGGAGATGAGTGTGCAGGAACTCCTAGAGGCCTTTCGTGTTTCCTTTAGGGCAGAGGAGATGAGTGTGCAGGAACTCCTCGAGGCCTTTCAGTGTTTCCTTTAGGGCAGAGGAGATGAGTGTGCAGGAGCCCCTAGAGGCCTTTCGTGTTTCCTTTAGGGCAGAGGAGATGAGTGTGCAGGAGCCCCTAGAGGCCTTTTCGTGATTCATTTCCTGTACTGTGTGTGTCATGTGGGTGGGGCTCACACACACACCCCTTTAGGAGCCCACAAGCAGAGGAGAGAAAAGTACTCAGAGCTTAGCTTAGTTAAACTATCAATAACTGCAACGTAGAAAGAAGTACAAGTAATGAGATTAGGTTTAGGTTTATTTATTTAGCACATAGTATAAAAAATAGACCATACATATCAAAGAACAAAAATACAATGCAAGGAAAGGAGTCCATAATACAGATAATTCTGGGGGTCCTTGACATCATGAAAAAGGTTGAGCACCACTGACATAGAAACGTAGGTTTTATTTCAGAAAACTGTCAGGATTTAGAAGACTGGGTTGACTGCTGGCCGCCTGTTTTGTGACTGTCCTGTGTGTGTGTGTGTGTGTGTGTGTGTGTGTGTGTGTGTGTGTGTGTGTGTGTGTGTGTGTGTGTGTGTGTGTGTGTGTGTGTGTGTGTGTGTGTGTGTGTGTGTGTGTGTGTGTGTGTGTGTGTGTGTGTGTGTGTGTGTGTGTGTGTGTGTGTGTGTGTGTGTGTGTGTGTGTGTGTGTGTGTGTGTGTGTGTGTGTGTGTGTGTGTGTGTGTGTGTGTGTGTGTGTGTGTGTGTGTGTGTGTGTGTGTGTGTGTGTGTGTGTGTGTGTGTGTGTGTGTGTGTGTGTGTGTGTGTGTGTGTGTGTCTTTGCAGTGTGTCCTGTACCTGTGGACTCTAAAGATCAACCACCCCAACACTCTCTTCCTCCTGCGAGGGAACCACGAGTGCCGGCATCTCACAGAGTACTTCACCTTCAAACAAGAGTGTAAGAGAGAGTTGCTGCTGCTGGCTTTGAGCACTGTGTGCATGTCAGGCAGGGCTATTGGGGAATATATATAGGGACAAATATATTGGAACATTTTTTTTTTAGTTTTTTGGCTTTAGTTTGTATAGCCCCATTAGTATGAAATGGGGCTTAAGCAGATAAGCCCCTTTCTATTGAGTAAAATCCTCCCGGAGGCAAATGTATCTCATTGTCGGTTATCACATAATCGGGTTGATTCTGTGTGTGAGTTGAGCTATTTTGGGGATTTAGGGTAAGCGTTAAAAAATGGCATTCACAAAAACACAGTCGTAACATGTTTATCCTCACAAGTGTGTGTGTGTGTGTGTGTGTGTGTGCCTCACTTGCGCAAATGATTCCATTTGAATAGATTTAGCATTTTCACACCATCTTTACGTGTCTTTCCAGGCAAAATCAAGTACTCGGAGCGCGTTTACGACGCCTGTATGGAAGCGTTTGACTGCCTACCCCTGGCTGCCCTCCTCAACCAGCAGTTCCTCTGTGTGCACGGAGGCCTCAGCCCCGAAGTCACCTGTCTGGACGACATACGCAAGGTTGGATGATCTCTCTCTCTCTCTCTCTCAGCCCGTTTAGACTCGGAAAGCCTGTATATTAGGGGTGCAACGGTTTACGGTTTAAAACCGAACCGTTCGGTACAGCATACACGGTTCAATACGCCCTAATGTACCGCGGTCTTTCGGTTTGAAATTAATTCATTTCTTACAGCTGCGGAGAATGTATTTCTCTGTCCTACTAAGAAGTCTAGCACTCTATCGGTCACACACCGTCCTACTAAGAAGTCTAGCACACATCGGTCACAGAAGTGTAGCACTCTGTCGGCCCCCCCCCCCCCCCCCCCCCCACAGACACACACAGCACAGCACACACACAGAGAGAGACGGCATGATGAGGAGAACCCAGCCCTCGTCTTTAAACGTCTTTCTTTGGAATAATTATTGATCGTCATACACAGAGACACACATAGCGGAGTAACCTCGCGTCAACAGGCCTCTAAGCACCGTCTTTGGAAGTTTGTTCAGATCTGCTTCTGCACTCGCTGTTGACTCGAGTGCTACAGACACCGTTGAGTGAGAGCAAACACTCTCCACTCGTAGCAGTAAAAGACATGTCCGCCAGAAAAGTCCCAACAAAATACTCCATGACTGTAGATAGAAACCCTTCTTGTAATAATATAAGCATAATATCCTCATGCAGAGATCTTTATTGTAAACTTTAGTATTTTTCTGTGCGACACGGACACACACTGCTGTGTGAATCCCTCCCCTCCCGGGAGCCACTCTCCTCTCCTCTTTCCTGCATGTGTCTGGATAGGAGGAAAAAACGATTTTTCTTGTATTGCTAATAAACTAAACATTTTTTTATTTTTAACTGTACCGAACCGAAACCGTGGCCCCCTTACCTAGGTACGAACCGAACCGTGGCCCCCTTACCTAGGTACGAACCGAACCGTGGCCCCCTTACCTAGGTACGAACCGAACCGTGGCCCCCTTACCTAGGTACGAACCGTGGCCCCCTTACCTAGGTATGAACCGAACCGTGGCCCCCTTACCTAGGTACGAACCGAACCGTGGCCCCCTTACCTAGGTACGAACCGAACCGTGGCCCCCTTACCTAGGTACGAACCGAACCGTGGCCCCCTTACCTAGGTACGAACCGAACCGTGGCCCCCTTACCTAGGTACGAACCGAACCGTGGCCCCCTTACCTAGGTACGAACCGTGGCCCCCTTACCTAGGTACGAACCGAACCGTGGCCCCCTTACCTAGGTACGAACCGAACCGTGGCCCCCTTACCTAGGTACGAACCGAACCGTGGCCCCCTTACCTAGGTACGAACCGAACCGTGGCCCCCTTACCTAGGTACGAACCGAACCGTGGGCTAACTGTACCGTTGCACCCCTACTGTATATGTTGCATGCAAGGCCTTAACCCATTCTGGGCGGGAACCCCTTTTGGTGTTAGCATTATGTTATGCTTTAGCTATTGCAAAGTGCAGAGAGCCGCCTCCGCTACCGAAGCGCTGCTTTTTTAGACACTTTGCATTTGAGGGAAATGAACAAGGAAAAGGCAGGAGATACAAGCAAGCCCATATGAAGGAGACGCTTGTAGTGGGCTTTCACTTCTAGGGATTTTCACTAGTTGACTAGTGGCCTAGTTTACTAGTCGACTAGTTGTTTAACTACTAACTAGGCTATTAGGCTATGTAAAAAATAGTTATACATTTAAAAACTGTGCACATTGGTAACTATAACTATAATCTAGCTGATCTTGAGGCCTACAAAAACTACATTTCTTTGTTTTCTTATCAACTAGTCAACTAGTACCAACAAGGTCGACTAGTGAAATTTCTAGGGGGCGGCGGTGGTTCAGGGGTAGAGTTCCTGGATGGTAACCGCAAGGTTGCCAGTTCAAACCCGGGCTCCCCCAGAGTTACTGTCGAAGTGTCCTTGAGCAAGACGCTGAACCCCTAATTGCTCCCGATGTGCTAGTTGGTGCCTTGCATGGTTTCCGCTGCCATCGGTGTATGAATGTGTGTGTGAATGGGTGAATGTAATGCACAATCTCTGTAAAGCGCCTTGGATAAAGGCGCTATATAAATTTACCATTTACTAGTCGACTAGTTGAATTAGTCGACTAGTTGCTTAAAGCCCCATCTTGTACAGACTACAGAGCACTGCTGTGCTCACAGACTGGAGGTTACACTGGATAGAAATCTGTGTGTGTGTGGGTTGATGGTTTGGTGTGGGTGGATCATTATCGTGTTGTTGGCTCTCCAAGTGTGCTGCCAACGCATAACATGTTTTAGCACCTGAAGGAACAACCACACTGACGTCTTCTTTAAAGATTATCAAATGGTCGGACAGCTGTTTTATGAGAGATTTTGATTCCCACCCACTTAAAATGTTAAAATGTTCAGTTTATACTCCCCCACTTACCGTGGATTTTTGTATTTGTTGTATGTGAAATTCTTATACTACGTTTTCTCTGCCACCTTGCACCCAGGCAGCGAGCACGCACGCACGCACGCACGCACGCACGCACGCACGCACGCACGCACGCACGCACGCACGCAGGCACGCTTACTGTCACCACCAAATGTTAAGATTAACATTAACCAACATGGTGGAACAATGAGGAGGGAGCTTTTAGCTTTCATTTGATTCTCACTATAGAGTTGGAGAGTAGACGCACTGGTCTGTTTTGTGGGTGACGCTCTGTTGGTTTTGTACCGGTGTGTTTGTCAACCCCGAGTCAACATGGAGGTTGTTTCGGGAAAGTAAAGCCTGATTTATAATTGTGGTTAAGGAGTTAATGTATGAGAGAAATGGCTCCCATGTTCTGTAGAAGTTATTCAGCGAACCTCTAACCGTATATATATTAGATTTGTTTTTCCCAAATGGAGAAAGGTTGAGAAAGGTATGGCTCTTCCAGTGGAGCAATATACAACGTCTGGCTAGTGGCTATGAGGGAGGCAAGAGCAACCGCATCGGCCTAGAATCTATGATATCTGCCTCCTACAGGAGACACACCGTAGATGGATATCAGAGGACAGGGAGACACAGAGTCCCAGAACCAAACTGGAACCAAAATGGTTTCCAAAAAGAGGCGAGCTTTGGACAGGAATAGAAAGTGTGTGTGTGTGTGTGTGTGTGGTTTGCATGTGGATTGAAGGCACCTGTATTGCATAAAATGATGTATTTGGCCACAGACCCCCATCTCAAATGTTCTTGTTCCAGGGACTTCCAGAAGCAAAGATTTGAGTTAAAAATGTTGGAATATCTATTCGAGCTGCTCCGATAATCGGAGTGAATATCGGCTGATACACCCTATTCTGATACACCCTATTCTGATACACCCTATTCTGATACACCCTATTCTGGAGAAACCGATCTTTATCGGCTGATACACCCTATTCTGATACACCCTATTCTGATACACCCTATTCTGATACACCCTATTCTGGAGAAACCCATCTTTTACACCCTATTCTGGAGAAACCCATCTTTTACACCCTATTCTGGAGAAACCCATCTTTACACCCTATTCTGGAGAAACCCATCTTTTACACCCTATTCTGGAGAAACCCATCTTTACACCCTATTCTGGAGAAACCCATCTTTTACACGTCGAAATTTAAAAAAAAAAGTTTTCTAAATCATGACAATTTTCGGAAAGATTTGAGGCACATTTTAACGATTTTTCAAAAATAGCAGACCTACAAGTTCATAGCGCGCCACTCGGTGGCGCGCTATGAGCTTGTAGATCTGCTATTTTTCAATAGCTAAATTATAACATAATGTTTAAAACGCTAACGCTAACGTGACATGGATGCGTTCCAGGTCTCAATGGATTAAGTGGTATAAATGTCAATGAGATATATAGTATAATATATTTTTTCTTATTATTCTTTGTGACACGCCTAAACATTCTCCCCTTCCTCCCCACACAAAGGAACAGTTTTGATATATAATCATTTTGGAAATATTCAATGTCCCTGGAACAAGATATTTTCAGATGGGGGTCGGCGGCATGAAATATTGAGCACAACTGATATAGAAACATAGGTATTTCTGAAAGTTGTCAGGAATTAGAAGACATTTTTAAAATTCTGAGGCCTAAATGTGGTTAACACTAGTTGTGCTGTGCTGTGTGTTCTGTAGCTGGACCGGTTTAAGGAGCCACCGGCGTTTGGACCCATGTGTGACCTGCTGTGGTCAGACCCAGGAGAGGACTACGGCTCCGAGAAGACACAGGAACATTTCTGCCACAACAGTGTTCGAGGCTGCTCCTATTTCTACAGGTATGAATGTTGATCATTCTGGACACCACTTTTTCATTTAGTTTTTATCATAGTCTTTTTGAGTAAAATTCCATTTTAGTTTTAGTCATAGTCATATTGTAGTCATCTGAAATGTTTAGTTGTAGTCTAGTTGTAGTCAATTTAATGTACCTGTTGATTTAGTCAGCTGAAGTGTATTTTGGCAGGCCTTGGTGACGTCATCATAATGCCTGAATTGTACTTTTAGAATAATTTAAACCAAAGTAATTGTCTTGTCGTTGCATGAGCAGCACATTGTGATTTAATTATTTCTGTGTCAGTTACCTAGCAGTATGTGACTATTCTGTGTGTGTGTCAGTTACCCAGCAGTATGTGACTATTCTGTGTGTGTGTCAGTTACCCAGCAGTATGTGACTATTCTGTGTGTGTCAGTTACCTAGCAGTATGTGACTATTCTGTGTGTGTGTCAGTTACCCAGCAGTATGTGACTCTATTCTTTCTAATGTGTCAGTTACTATGTGACTTTATTATGTCTGTGTGTGTGTGTGTGTGTGTGTGTGTGTGTGTCAGTTACCCAGCAGTATGTGACTATTCTTTCTAATGTGTCAGTTACCCAGCAGTATGTGACTCTATTATCTGTGTGTGTGTGTGTGTGTGTGTGTGTGTGTGTGTGTCAGTTACCCAGCAGTATGTGACTATTCTTTCTAATGTGTCAGTTACCCAGCAGTATGTGACTATTCTTTCTAATGTGTCAGTTACCCAACAGTATGTGACTATTCTTTCTAATGTGTCAGTTACCCAGCAGTATGTGACTATTCTTTCTAATGTGTCAGTTACCCAGCAGTATGTGACTATTCTTTCTAATGTGTCAGTTACCCAGCAGTATGTGACTATTCTTTCTAATGTGTCAGTTACCCAACAGTATGTGACTATTCTTTCTAATATGTCAGTTACCCAACAGTATGTGACTATTCTTTCTAATGTGTCAGTTACCCAGCAGTATGTGACTATTCTTTCTAATGTGTCAGTTACCCAACAGTATGTGACTCTATTGTCTCCTTGTGTGTCAGTTACCCAGCAGTATGTGACTTTCTGATGAACAATAATCTGTTGTCAGTAATACGAGCACACGAGGCCCAAGATGCAGGGTGAGTAATACCAATATTTTAACTCGTATTCATGGTGGATTTTAATCTGGCCTACTATAGAGCGTCGCAGTCTCGCCCCCTTTCATGACGACGCCAGGCCCAGGAAATAATTCCCAATGCATTTTTCCCATAGACATTTTAAAACGTATTTTTATAGACCTTATAAGCGTCGTACAAAACAAACCTTTTGGACCAACAAATAATTCCAAAGAAGAAAAACAACCAAAAAAGTGTTGTAACCTGCCGTTTTCTTCTTCTTTCAAATTATTTGTTCGGCCCGAAAAATTGTGTTTGTTGTCATGATTTCTCACAACTCGAGTTGGCTTAAAAGGTCTTTAAATACTTTTTGAAATGTCTATGGGGAAAATGAACGGGGAATCATTTCCTGGGCCCTGGTAGGGAGCGGGACTGCGACACTCTATAGATTAGTACTTATATATTCATGGTGGTTTTAATCTGATGTACTGTTAATTATTTTAAGCACTGGTTCTCAAGGGGTGGTGAGGATATTGCAAGTGGCGATTTTAATGAAATTTTTTAATAAAATTAAAATGAATGTAAAACTGTAATGGGGAGGGAACTTAAAGCAGTGGTTCTAATCTCAACATGTGGTACTTGAGACCACCTCTGGTGACAAAAAATAGAAATACAAAATATTGATGAAATATGACCAGCCCTCCTGACCCAGAAAAGGTTCAGAACCACTGATTTCTTTAATATAATATAATAATCAATTGCAGTTAAATAATGAATATATAAAAAAAGGGTGCCAGGTTCTACAGAAGTTATTCAACGTGCCTCTAGTTGAGAATTACATTTTTTTCTAGTTGGATAAAGGAGGACAGGTCTTTTAGCCAAGATATTCGTGGCAGGGGGGCTAGGATTTTTCCAGTGAAGCAAAATGCGGCAGGCGAAGGCAACTAAATCAACTTGGCACCTATACTGAATCTGCCGAACCACAGGAGACACACCAAAAATAGCAACTAGGGGACACTGAGACACGGGAAAGCCAAAGACTGCGGAGAGGGTATCAAAAAAGTTTTGGGCAGCAGTGAAAAGTGAAGACAGACGGTACAGGAGTCATTAGTGTTGGGGGAACATTGTGCTCAACCTGGCCTTGGTATAGTGCAGGGGTGGGCAACTTTGACGATGGAGAGGGCCACTATATTTCACACTCACTCCCTAGGGCCATATATTACTGTCGTCACAAAAATAGCTGATCTACAAGCTCAAAACAACGCGTTTTGAGCTTGTAGATCGGCTATTTTTTGCTATATTCGAATTGAAATGTTGAATTATTTTTTACTATTTTTGAATTGGAATCCTGAAAATTAACATTTTTATGTAATTTCAAATGCCTTTTAATTATACTTGTGTTGAGCAATGAGCTACTAATTTAGACTGAAGTAATTAAAGCGGGTCATGTTTGCATGTTGTGGAATTGTAAACAACTGAAACCAATATTATATCAGTATCCTGACATTAACCTGAGGGCCACATTAAGTGAAGGTGGGGGCCGCATGTGGCCCCCGGGCCGCCAGTTGCCCACCCCTGGTATAGTGTGTCCTATCATGGACCACTTTGATTTGGATAAGACACATACGGGCACATAAACAAGACCAGTTTATCCTTGAACCAGTGATTTTAAAGGGAACCAAACCACTGATTTTAACCAGAATGCCAATGTTCTGATGAGATTATCGCGCAAAAAAACCTCACGTATTCTATGTATTCAGAGTTTGACATTAGCTGACGTCCATCTCTCTCTCTCTCTCTCTCTCTCTCTCTCTCTCTCTCTCTCTCTCTCTCTCTCTCTCTCTCTCTCTCTCTCTCTCTCTCTCTCTCTCTCTCTGTGTGTGTGTCGCAGGTATCGAATGTACAGGAAAAGTCAAACGACTGGCTTCCCCTCTTTAATTACAATCTTCTCTGCTCCTAACTACCTGGATGTATACAATAACAAAGGTATGATTACAATCTTCTCTGCTCCTAACTACCTGGATGTATACAATAACAAAGGTATGCTTACAATCTTCTCTGCTCCTAACTACCTGGATGTATACAATAACAAAGGTATGATTACAATCTTCTCTGCTCCTAACTACCTGGATGTATACAATAACAAAGGTATGATTACAATCTTCTCTGCTCCTAACTACCTGGATGTATACAATAACAAAGGTATGATTACAATCTTCTCTGCTCCTAACTACCTGGATGTATACAATAACAAAGGTATGCTTACAATCTTCTCTGCTCCTAACTACCTGGATGTATACAATAACAAAGGTATGATTACAATCTTCTCTGCTCCTAACTACCTGGATGTATACAATAACAAAGGTATGATTACAATCTTCTCTGCTCCTAACTACCTGGATGTATACAATAACAAAGGTATGATTACAATCTTCTCTGCTCCTAACTACCTGGATGTATACAATAACAAAGGTATTAATTACAATCTTCTCTGCTCCTAACTACCTGGATGTATACAATAACAAAGGTATGATTACAATCTTCTCTGCTCCTAACTACCTGGATGTATACAATAACAAAGGTATGATTACAATCTTCTCTGCTCCTAACTACCTGGATGTATACAATAACAAAGGTATGCCATGTCAACTGTGTAGGCTTAACCCATTTTGACCTGAGGACGATTCTACAAAATGTCTTCTAAATCTTCTAAAAAAATGTATTTTCTGAAAAACCTATGTTTCTATGTCTGTGTTGCTCCAGCTTTTTCATGTCAACAACCCCCAGAATTATCTGAATTTGGCCTCCGACCCCCATCTGAAAAATATGTTCTTCCAGGGACCTCCCAGAAGCAAAGATTTGAGTTAAAAAATGTTTGCTTTGAAATAATATATATATTCCAAATTTACGCCACATTTTCACGATTTTTCAAAAATAGCAGAGCTACAAGCTCGTAGCGCGCCACTCGGTGGCGCGCTACGAGCTTGTAGATCTGCTATTTTATAATAGCTAAAGCATAACGTAATGCTATAAAACACCAAAAGGGGTTCCCGCCCCAAAATGGCCTAAAGCGGTCAGAACCGCAGACTCACTCCCGATCTTCCGCCGTAGTCTGAAAAACCCACCTCTTCAGACTCCATCTTAGCCCGAAGCACTTACCGACCTTAACAGGCGTATGCAAATGCTCGACTTATGAATGCATAGTTTATTTTGGTCTTAAAACAACATGTACATGATTATTACAGCAACAAACATGTAAATTAGATGGCATCTTATGTAGACATAGCACTCTATAGTGTATTACGCATAGTTTCATTATATAGATTTGTATGTATATTTTATGTATTGCCATGTGTTCTTGCTTACTGTAAATCACTCTGGATTAACCCATTTTGGGCGGGAACTAAATGCTAAAGGCCTGAATTGTAAAATTCTGACAGTATAGAACATCACCAAACCCGGTACTATTTTGTTAAAAAAAAGTATATATTCTAAATTGTCAACGTCCTGTTAATTCCACAATTTGAAGATCCAGATCCTCAGATCCAATCCAACGTAAAAAACAAAAACAAATCCAACTCTGTGTCTCATCAGCTATTGTTATAATCTAGCTATTGAAAAATAGCAGATCTACAAGCTCATAGCGCGCCACCGAGTGGCGCGCTATGAACTTGCAGGTCTGCTATTTTTGAAAAAACATAACTATTTAAAAAAATAATGAATCAAAATTTGAAGGTTTTCAGAAACCTTAGGTCAGGCCCTAGAAGGCGTTCCCAGATTCAGCCTCAGGTATCAATGGGTTAATAGTGGAAATAGCTGATCTAAACCTCACAACGTGTTGCGATGTGACGCCTTGTGAGCTTGTAGATCTTGGGAATTTGAAAAAAATGTCAACATGAAAACAATTATGCAAAATAATTGCGATTATTACAATTGGGCAATTATTGAAGTGTGTGTGTGTTAGGGCATTCACTTCTAGTCATTTTTACTAGTTGACTAGTTGCCTAGTTGACTAGTCGAATAGTTGTTTAACTCTTAGCCTGCCGCCATTAATTAATCCCTCGATTGCGTATTGCCATGGTTTAATCACGCGTGACACTTACTTTGAAGAGCCAAATATCCGTAATCGCATTTTACTATGAAACCATTCCGTGTGTGTTGACGAAGCTGGTGCTCGTTCTCTCGGTCGGTGGTGGAAAAAGTGGACCGCGAGTATCACAGCGCCTGCTACAGGCCGTTGAAAACGCTTGTCTGGGACAAAGCGTCCTCTGCAATGTCGCTTCTGGAGATAAAGCCGTCTGAAAACAGAGCCGACAATGTTAGTGGATGCGCGCGCATTTTCAAAATGGCCGCGCCCATTGTGTCAGAAGCATAACAAAGCTAACTGACGGTAGATTTCGATACGATCGTATTAAAACATGCATTAATGAATACATCGCTGTTAAAACGGCTTTTCCGTTTGTGGCAGGCTACAAGATTCTACGTTTTAAAATTCCTATGTTCCTGGCGGGTAAACGATTAACTACCTATTATGTAAAAAAAAAATATATATATATATATATATATATATATATATTTTTTTTTTTAAATAAATATTTGTACATTGAAAAACTGTGTACATGGTGACTATAACTATAATCTACCTGATATTGAGGCCTACAAAATTTTCTTTTTTTCTTATCAACTAGTCAACTAGTACCAACAAGGTCGACTAGTGGATTTACTAGTCGAGTAAACTAGTCGACTAGTTGCTTAATGCCCTACTGTGTGTCCGTGTGTGTGTGTGTGTGTGTGTGTGTGTCCGTGTGTGTGCGTGTCCGTGCGTGTGCCCGTGCAGCGGCGGTGCTGAAGTACGAGAACAACGTGATGAACATCCGTCAGTTCAACTGCTCCCCTCATCCCTACTGGCTGCCCAACTTCATGGATGTCTTCACCTGGTCACTGCCCTTTGTGGGAGAGAAAGGTCAGAGGTCAAACTATTCACCTGGTCACTGCCCTTTGTGGGAGAGAAAGGTCAGAGGTCAAACTATTCTTCACCTGGTCACTGCCCTTTGTGGGAGAGAAAGGTCAGAGGTCAAACCATTCTTCACCTGGTCACTGCCCTTTGTGGGAGAGAAAGGTCAGAGGTCAAACCATTCTTCACCTGGTCACTGCCCTTTGTGGGAGAGAGAGGTCAGAGGTCAAACTATTTTTCACCTGGTCACTGCCCTTTGTGGGAGAGAGGTCAGAGGTCAAACCATTCTTCACCTGGTCACTGCCCTTTGTGGGAGAGAAAGGTCAGAGGTCAAACCATTCTTCACCTGGTCACTGCCCTTTGTGGGAGAGAAAGGTCAGAGGTCAAACTATTCTTCACCTGGTCACTGCCCTTTGTGGGAGAGAAAGGTCAGAGGTCAAACTATTCTTCACCTGGTCACTGCCCTTTGTGGGAGAGAAAGGTCAGAGGTCAAACTATTCTTCACCTGGTCACTGCCCTTTGTGGGAGAGAAAGGTCAGAGGTCAAACTATTCTTCACCTGGTCACTGCCCTTTGTGGGAGAGAAAGGTCAGAGGTCAAACTATTCTTCACCTGGTCACTGCCCTTTGTGGGAGAGAAAGGTCAGAGGTCAAACTATTCTTCACCTGGTCACTGCCCTTTGTGGGAGAGAAAGGTCAGAGGTCAAACTATTCTTCACCTGGTCACTGCCCTTTGTGGGAGAGAGAGGTCAGAGGTCAAACTATTCTTCACCTGGTCACTGCCCTTTGTGGGAGAGAAAGGTCAGAGAGGTCAAACTATTCTTCACCTGGTCACTGCCCTTTGTGGGAGAGAGAGGTCAGAGGTCAAACTATTCTTCACCTGGTCACTGCCCTTTGTGGGAGAGAGAGGTCAGAGGTCAGAGAGGTCAAACCATTCCTCAGGCACGCATCATGCAGAGACATGCAGTGAATGTTTAGAGGGGCAGGGTCGGGGTCAGACATTTGTAAAGGGGTATTTTTGTGCCAGACATTTTCTTTTGACATTTTGTACCCCAGAAGTTGGTGTTCGTACACTGTATTTATGTGTATTGACTAGGGCTTTATTTATTTAAATTGGTGTGCGTACACTGTATTTATGTGTATTGACTAGGGCTTGGTTGGTGTGCGTACACTGTATTTATGTGTATTGACTAGGGCTTGGTTGGTGTGCGTACACTGTATTTATGTGTATTGACTAGGGCTTGGTTGGTGTGCGTACACTGTATTTATGTGTATTGACTAGGGCTTGGTTGGTGTGCGTACACTGTATTTATGTGTATTGACTAGGGCTTGGTTGGTGTGCGTACACTGTATTTATGTGTATTGACTAGGGCTTGGTTGGTGTGCGTACACTGTATTTATGTGTATTGACTAGGGCTTGGTTGGTGTGCGTACACTGTATTTATGTGTATTGACTAGGGCTTGGTTGGTGTGCGTACACTGTATTTATGTGTATTGACTAGGGTTAGGGTTAAATTGGTGTGCGTACACTGTATTTATGTGTATTGACTAGGGTTAGGGTTAAATTGGTGTGCGTACACTGTATTTATGTGTATTGACTAGGGTTAGGGTTAAATTGGTGCGCGTACACTGTATTTATGTGTATTGACTAGGGCTTTAAATTGGTGTGCGTACACTGTATTTATGTGTATTGACTAGGGTTAGGGTTAAATTGGTGTGCGTACACTGTATTTATGTGTATTGACTAGGGCTTTAAATTGGTGTGCGTACACTGTATTTATGTGTATTGACTAGGGTTAGGGTTAAATTGGTGTGCGTACACTGTATTTATGTGTATTGACTAGGGCTTTAAATTGGTGTGCGTACACTGTATTTATGTGTATTGACTAGGGCTTTAAATTGGTGTGCGTACACTGTATTTATGTGTATTGACTAGGGCTTTAAATTGGTGTGCGTACACTGTATTTATGTGTATTGACTAGGGCTTTATTTATTTAAATTGGTGTGCGTACACTGTATTTATGTGTATTGACTAGGGCTTTCGCTTCTAGTGATTTTTAGTAGTTGCCTACTTTACTAGTCGACTGTTCAACTACCTATTATGAAAAAATATATTTTTATTTAATTTAAAAAAATATATGTACATTTAAAAACTACGTACGTTGGGGACTATAGTCTATAGCATTCTAGCTGATCTTTCGGCCTACAAAAACTGGAGGGAACCCCCCCCCCCCCCCCTTTCCTTTTCTAGTCAACTAGTAGGCTACCAACGGGGTAAACCCATGAATAAAAACTCTAAAAAAAGGTACAATACATCTAAATATACAATACACAACACAGAATCCCTTTACAGCAGTTCTGTGTGAGGGGACACACCACCAGTATGTGCTGTTCGTTTTCTATACCAGTCTCACATTGACAAAAACGCCGCTTTACAGTATGTGTTTGCGTACGGTGTAGTGATCATATACTGTGTTTTTGTGCAGTGACAGAGATGCTGGTGAATGCGTTAAATATTTGTACAGTGTGTTTGTGTACAGTGTAGTGATCATGTGTGTATTTGTGTAGTGACGGAGATGCTGGTGAATGTGTTAAATATTTGTACAGTGTGTGTGTTTGTGTACTGTGTATTGATCATATGTATATTTTGTGTATTTGTGTAGTGACAGATGCTGGTGAATGTGTTAAATATCTGTGCAGTGTGTTTGTGTACGGTGTAGTGATCATATGTATATTTTGTGTATTTGTGTAGTGACAGAGATGCTGGTGAATGTGTTAAATATCTGCTCGGACGATGAGCTCATGTCAGAAGGGGACGACACCTGCGAAGGTAAGACGTTGAACATCCATTATACCTTTTTCTCCTGTACCCTCAACCCCTCCTGTACCCTCAACCCCTCCTGTACCCTCAACCCCTCCTGTACCCTCAACCCCTCCTGTACCCTCAACCCCTTCTGTACCCTCAGCCCCTTCTGTACCCTCATTCCCTCCTGTACCCTCATTCCCTCCTGTACCCTCATTCCCTCCTGTACCCTCAACCCCTCCTGTACCCTCAACCCCTCCTGTACCCTCATTCCCTCCTGTACCCTCAACCCCTCCTGTACCCTCATTCCCTCCTGTACCCTCAACCCCTCCTGTACCCTCAATCCCTCCTGTACCCTCAACCCCTCCTGTACCATCAGGAGGGGTTGAGCAGACCTACAAGCTCGTAGCGCGCCACTCGGTGGCGCGCTATGAGCTTGTAGATCTGCTATTTTTCAATAGCTAAATTATAGCATAATGTCCCTCCCAAAATGGGTTAAAACCAGAATGTCAAACTACCGTATTAATTAGTACTAGTGCTGCTCACCAACACGGTGAGTAACAGCTGAGAGCCGGGTGAGTATTTTATTAGGAGGATTTAATTCCCCCGTCCGGTTGCTTCCCTCGTCTGGAAGGTGTTAGTTCAGTTAGATAAACGGCCTATGATGGTTCCTGTTCTTGACCTCACCCTGCGTTTCAGATGGAACTCCAGCTCTCAGAAAGGAGGTGATCAGAAACAAGATCCGAGCGATTGGGAAGATGGCCCGGGTCTTCTCCGTCCTCAGGTGTGTTCGCTTACCTTTACCTTCACTGTTTGCACAACACCGTCTGTCTCCAGAACACCGTCTGTCTCCAGGGTTTGTTTAGATGCTTGTAAGTTATAAGTTATAAATATGATTTAATATCTTTATTGATCCTGCTGGGGAAAATCTGTTCCTAGGTGGAAAAACGGGTCTCCCTTGAAAATAAAATGATGTTTTCAATATTAATTGGACTACTCGGATAAGGAAATCCTACGCATGCCTTCATCAGGGTGACTGATGAAGGCATTGTATGGTTCGTAATGGTTCGTCCGAAGCTTATTGCGTATCAAACTGAAGGTCCTTGAAATGAAAATGGTTGGCAATCACTGCTATAGAGCTGTAAAAATGTTCTCTTACCCTGTCATATCTTTTCTAATGGGGGTCCGTGGGCTAATGAGTGTCAATTTGGGGGTCCTTGACCCCCAAATTGGAAACCACTGCCCTAGAAAAGTAATGCAGTGTGAAATAAGACATGTCGTCTAATGTGTGTGCGTGTGTGTGTGTGTGTGTGTGTGTGTGTGTGTGTGTGTGTGTGTGTGTGTGTGTGTGTGTGTGTGTGTGTGTGTGTGTGTGTGTGTGTGTGTGTGTGTGTGTGTGTGTGTGTGTGTGTGTGTGTGTGTGTGTGTGTGTGTGTGTGTGTGTGTGTGTGTGTGTGTGTGTGTGTGTGTGTGTGTGTGTGTGTGTGTGTGTGTGTGTGTGTGTGTGTGTGTGTGTGTGTGTGTGTGTGTGTGTGTGTGTGTGTGTGTGTTTTCCCATGGCCAGAGAGGAGAATGAGAGTGTGCTGCAGCTCAAGGGGCTGACCCCCACTGGGGCTCTGCCTATGGGGGTCCTGTCTGGCGGACGAGAGACCCTGCAAAGCGGTAACGACCCCACAACACATCACATCACAACATGACATGACAAAACACACCAATACACACAACACATCACATCACAACATGACATGACAAAACACACCAATACACACAGCACAACGTCGACTCCCAACCTGTGGGCCATGAGGATATATATATATATATATATATATATACATATATACACGGTGCTTATAGGGCATGCAAACGGCAGGTAGGAAACACTAAACAGGTCGCCCATCTCACATATACGCGAACGTATAACGGCGTGTGTGAGATATGAGAGACAGAGAGAGAGAGAATAGTTATGGCGGCATTGAGAGGAATGCGGTGAAACGTTACATTAGTCCATTATCTATTTTATCCTCTTTATTCTGACATTGTTTATGGTGAGAAGTCTACTTGTTGTATTTCACACAAGTACTCAAGTAGGCTTAATAAATCCCATTTTTGGCGAACTGAAAGAGCTCTAGCACTAAACACTCAAACACCAACTTTATACACTTGATGCAGATCTAATATGTAGGCCATCACATCCCAGATGGTGCCAGTAGGTGTGTCAGCCTTGCATGCCCTATTGATAATATAACATTAATATAAAATTAATTATGTACCAAAAAAAAAAGGTTCTGGTATTCCCTCTTTAAAATAATACGTTTTCATCGTGATGCAGAACTTGAATGTATATTACACAGATCAAAGTCATTTTCATGAGACTAAAACACTATTAGAATAGAGTCAAACTATATCAATGGAATACAGTACATGTTACGTGGCTTAAACTGTACATTGTAAATTCATGTTCCGAAGATGCAATCTTCCAAAAAACCCTCCTGATCTCGGACATCCATTATTGGCTTGTGGTGGACATTTTAGGGCTCAGATTGAGATCAAAGTACCATGTTTAGAGCTTAATAAAACATTAAAATAAACATGCTCTGAAAATGCACACGGTCCAACACTTCACGGTCCAGAGTAAAGGTTAGGAACCGACTACAATACCACACACACACACACACACACACACACACACACACACACACACACACACACTCATTTTAACTCCAACTAACACTAACCTCTTGTGCTTGCAAACAAGCTCTGAAATTAACCATCCCACGTGACCCCAGGCCAGCCTACACACACACATACACGCACGTGCACGCACACACACACACACACAATGACGGTGTGCAGATGAGCTTCTACTTAACCCATTTAGGCCTGACGTCGAAATAAGAAAAACGTTCGCCCTGAAAGAATATATATTCAAAGATTTGTGCCGCATTTTTATGATTTTTCAAAAATAGCAGACCTACAAGCTCGTAGCGTGCCACTCGGTGGCGCGCTATGAGCTTGTAGATCTGCTATTTTTCAATAGCTAAAGTATAACATAATGCTTAGTTAAAACACCAAAAGGGGTTCCCGCCCAAAATAGGTTAACAGGGCCTGAGCGATATGGGTTGTTTGGGGCCTATTATCTGGTAGTACAAAGGGACTGATGTCCAAGTATAGGGATGGGTGTGGGACTTTTAAACGGTTAACTATGTACACACAAAAACTGCCTCCCCCCTCCCTGGTCAACCGGGGCGCCTGATGGAGGGGAAAGCAACTCCTCATGCATAGAAGGAAGCATGAGGTCAGCCCGTTGCTCTCCCCAGGTTGGCAGAGGGAGTGTAGAGCCCAGGATTACATTAGATAATTGAGTACCACAGACGAAAAACAGTCTAAGTCCAAATTTCAGACTGACCCCTCCACGAAAAGGCCTCGTTGTCCTGAACCCTTATCTATCATTTATATATTATGGATCAATAGTGTGGACTTAGACTGTTATTCGTCTGTGGTACTGACACTGGGTGAAAAAAAATGGGTTACAAAATTGTGGGATTAAAAACGATAGAAAAAAACCATGTACACACTATCCTGTGTATCGATTTAATGTAAGTATGTATATAATACTAATTATGATTCATATGTATAATGTGCCACAGTGCAGACTGCAGAAGGTGTTGAGTCAACAGTGGTGTCAGGGCGCTCTCTGCTGGACAAACTGCATAATTACACCATTGTTTTTAAATTACACCATGTGTCTTTTTCTGCAGTAAGAATAATTTAATATATCGTATTAAAATAATATATTGTGCACCGTGAACAACATAACACGATTTTATATATCTTCAATAGTACCAAGAAAGTAAGGTGGGCCAATATGGTCTGATAAAATTGGCGTGCTGCCAACCGATATATCGCTCTGGCCCTACACGTCTATCCTTAAACGCATTAAAACCGGGAAATCATCCGTGTCATTTCAGATTTTTAGCAATTGGCTATTCAAAAATGGCAGATCTACACGAGCTCAAAGCGTGGCAATTCGTGCCTCGCTGCGAGCTTACAGTGCATCTGCTATTTTGGAACATTTTGGGGGGGAAAATCTTGCGTGATTACTAGTGATTTTTAGAAGGCATTTGGGTTTGTAGAATCGGCCTCGCGTCTTATCAACAGAAGATTCTGTTCTAAATCTAAGAATCATCCTGTGAAAATGAAAACATTTCCCACATCCATGATTGATTGAAGCTCACTCACACATAGTCTCTCTCCCTCACAGAATGCCCCCTCATATAATAACACTGTGATGCATTGGTTCCCAAAGTGGTGTCCGGGGGTCCTTCAGGGAGCTCCAGGGGGTCCTTGAGGGAGCTCCAGGGGGTCCCCTAGCTAAATGATACGTTTGTAACCAAATGGAACCTTATAGGTCTGTAACTTTGAGAGTATACAAATACATTTGCTTTCATTTGTACACTCTCAGAGTTAAATTAACATTGATTTGACAATATAAATTGGGGTCTCAAACTGGTTGGTTACAAACTCTCCATTTAGCTGGGGACCACCTGGAACCCCCTCAAGTACCACTGGTGGTCCCCGGACCACTGGTTGAAAAACCACTGGCCCACATTCACCTCCAGGATGGTCGGCCTGGACGCTACAGCGGGTCGGCAGTGATGTCCCCTCAAAAACGTTCCAACTTCTGTGGCAAAGCAGATAACAGTATAGTACACTGCTCAAAGAAATGAAGGGAACATTCATTTTGATCCCTTAAAGCAGGGGTTCTCAACGTTTTTGGCCGGGGACCCCCGGAAATGCTTTGGCAATGTCTCGGGACCCCCGCCCCGCCCCCTCCCGACCCCCAATATAAATTGACTGCTACAATAACCTTAAACCATTTTGGGCGGGAACCCCTTTTGGTGTTTTAAGCATTGTTATAATTTAGCTATTGAAAAATAGCAGATCTACAAGCTCATAGCGCGCCACCGAGTGGCGCGCTACAAGCTTGTAGATCTGCTATTTTTGAAAAAAAGTGAAAATAAAATGTAAAAATAAATCTTTTTTTTTTTTTTTTTTTTTTTTTTGAAAATAATTTGGGGACCCCCTAAAATAATGTGGCGACCCCCCGAGGGGTCGCGACCCACGGGTTGAGAACCCCTGCCTTAAAGGAGAATTCCATACAAAAAGGCTTTCTTTGTTGTAGTTACGTCCCCACCAAAGAGGGGTGTTATTTTGTGCAAAAGCTCCGTATTGGCTATTTCCCCTACCATAAGCCCTAAATGAATTGCATTGAATTGAATGGGAATTGAATGGGGCTTTGGGGTGTTGTGCTAATTCGCTTATTTTCATCGCTCAAAATGTAAAAAACAATTGTATACAGTATATCCTCTCTTCATAATGTAAATAATATCCCAAGCGGCACACTTTACTACTTATTTCGATGGAAATAAGCGAATTAGCACAACACCCCCATAGCCCCATTCAATTCCCATTCAATGCAATTCATTGAGGGCTTATGGTAGGGGAAATAGCCAATAAGGAGTTTTTGCACAAAAAAAAACACCTGGACCTCTTTGGTGGGGACGTAACGACTACAAAGAAAGGTAAAAAAGCCTTCTAGTATGGAATTCTCCTTTAATTTGTCTTAGCCGTTTTCGTGAAGCAGCGTATATACTGAATCTAAACGCCAGTGTCCCGCTGTTGTCTGCTCGACTGCCGGCAGAGTGAATTTGGGCCTTTTTATTTTTATTTTTTATTTTTGTACATGCCTTGCCTCTAACTCATGAATGTATTATTATTATTACTGCCATGTTGAATGGGGGGGGGGGGGGGGGGGTGTATGTATGTATGATCTGTGAACTAAATGATAACAGGACTGACTGATTTGCAGTGATAATGTGACAGACTGACTGAATGTTGCATTGATAACCTTGCCACTCTCTCTCCGTTGGTTTTGGGCATGGCTCTTCCTTCTACTACTCACGCTTACACAGCCACCGTAGAGGCCGAAGAGGCACGAGGTACGCAAGTCCATCTATCATCTCTTTTCCTCCTCCTCCTCCTCCTCCTCCTCCCCACCTTTACGTTGACCTCATCATAACTGTTAACTGTTCATGCCTGACCCTCCTGTCTCCTGTTGCAACAACACTCATACATTCATTCATACATTCATTCATTCCGTTTGTGTGAAATATGATGTCGTTAACCCATTTTGGGGCGAGAACCCCTGTTGGTGTTAGCATTATGTTATGCTTTAGCTATTGAAAAATAGCAGATCTACAAGCTCGTAGCGCGCCACCGAGTGGCGCGCTACGAGCTTGTAGGTCTGCTATTTTTGAAAAACCAAAGAACGACTGACGTAGAAACATAGCTTTTTCCGAAAACTGTCAGGATGTAGAAGACATTTTTAGAATCTGATCTCAGGTCAAAATGGGTTAAAATGTGTCCTTAAACCCTCCTCCCACATAACCTCCATCCCACCAACTCACTGCGACGTCCAAACTGAGTTTGCACACATTAGGCATCAATCTGATATGTAGTACGAGTTACACACTAGATAGATCGTGTTTATTTGTAAACTGTTAACCGTCTGTTCAGAATAACCGTTTCATCCAATAACCCAAGTTGATGCTTGTTTTGTTGCTGTTGGGCAGAAACCACCCCCCCCCCCCTTTTTGTTGTAACTTATTGCCCTACTTGGTCATACTACAGTGTACTACAAAAGTAGCAAAACATTGTTTATGAAGATGGAAAGATTTAGATCTCATACTTTGCATTTTTCGTCCCGGTTTTGGACATAATTATGAATTCCACCTCGACAGCATCAGCCATTTAATTATAGGTTAGAAAATAAATTAAAAGTGCCATACTGCCGGTGGCCACGAGATGGGGTCGTAGCCAGTGCCAGCCGCATTTGGAAAAAGGTCACGAGATCGCTAGTTGATGTAAACACAGCATGAACTTGATGTGAAAGTCGGCCATCTTACTGAGGTCCAAAGGGGCCGTAGTAAGATGCGGATCCGTGTTATTATCATAACTAAGTCAATCTGAGGCGTAATCAAGCGCCGAATATCGCATTTTTTGCATATTATGAGCCATAATGCTCGCACACACGGCTTGTGCGTGTGCACGGGTGTGCACATGGGATTTTTGGCCGTTTTTACTTGAAAATCGGTCGGAGATAGCTAAAAATGTTGCAACATGCTAGCGTGGTGCTAATCAAGTGGGGATTAATGCGCATTAAACAATATCTGTCTTTACGTCTCTGGCACCGCGGACAAAGCAGGGATGAGCTCGTCTTAACGTCCCTGGCACTTAAACTGTTTTAATGACTGAGAGCCCGAGCACTTCTTGGACAAGTTTTTGAGGTGCTCAACTCTGCTGCCGTTTGCAGTTACTCAAAGACATCGCGCTAAAAGGCTGGCCCAAGGAGAGAAAGGCAGAACCAAAACTGATTCAGCCTTATTGACAACTGGTGAACAACCTGAAAAACTTCCATATATTACCAGGTCTGGTAGACAGAGTAAACCACCTGTCAGATATGGGTATTGACTGAATATGAGTTGTAATGTGATTTGTTTTGTTTTGTGGGCACTTTGGTTATTATGTATGAAATAAGAAAGTAAAAAAAAAAAGAACGAGTTATAATTAAATATACTGGAACATAAAGTCGTCGTCCGCCTCATCGATACATCACAGACATAAAGAACTTAAAGTCGTCGTCCGCCTCATCGATACATCAGACACTAGATTTGAACATAAAGTCGTCGTCCGCCTCATCGATACATCACAGACACTAGATTTGAACATAAAGTCGTCGTCCGCCTCATCGATACCTCACAGACAGTCGTCCGCCTCATCGATACCTCACAGACAGTCGTCCGCCTCATCGATACCTCACAGACAGTCGTCCGCCTCATCGATACCTCACAGACAGTCGTCCGCCTCATCGATACCTCACAGACAGTCGTCCGCCTCATCGATACCTCACAGACACTAGATTTTGAAACTCGGGTAGCGCTGATGAGAGCACGACGTTAAGTCATATTGTCTACATTTGTGATGCCTCGAGGACAATCACATCTGGATGTTATACGTTGGTGATGTCCACCATCCATCCACAAGGCAAATTTGCCATTTTAATGAGATTAAAACCAATGAACCATCAGTCATTTTGCCACTGGTAAAGCCGTTAATCAACCATATACATTGATGGTGTGGTGACTGTGTTTGTAGTGAGTGAGTGATTTGCCATCAGGACTGTTAAGAGCAAATACAACTGTAGTCTTAAGTGTGTAAAGCTTTAATTCGGTAGAATATATATATATCAACAGAGGGTTATCCAACAGTAGGCTAAATGGGAAAAGTATCTGCTTGCTGTATATGGATCAATGAATAGATCGATCTATTGGTCTGCGGTCAAGGTTTAGGCCTGGCTCAAGGAGAGGACCCCCCTTGCCATGCATAGTCCACCATGTGGGCACCATGGGTTGGTGGAGCGACAGGCCCAAGGAGAGGACACCCCCTGCCATGCATAGTCCACCATGTGGGCACCATGGGTTGGTGGAGCGACAGGCCCAAGGAGAGGACACCCCCTGCCATGCATAGTCCACCATGTGGGCACCATGGGTTGGTGGAGCGACAGGCCCAAGGAGAGGACACCCCCTGCCATGCATAGTCCACCATGTGGGCACCATGGGTTGGTGGAGCGACAGGCCCAAGGAGAGGACACCCCCTGCCATGCATAGTCCACCATGTGGGCACCATGGGTTGGTGGAGCGACAGGCCCAAGGAGAGGACACCCCCTGCCATGCATAGTCCACCATGTGGGCACCATGGGTTGGCGGAGCGACAGGCCCAAGGAGAGGACACCCCCTGCCATGCATAGTCCACCATGTGGGCACCATGGGTTGGCGGAGCGACAGGCCCAAGGCCTGGCAGGAAGATCGTCCCTCTGTATGTGAAATAATTGATCGCTTTGGGATCCTCCTCTTCACGTCTGTGTGTTTGACCAAGATGTGTGCGTCGTCGTCCTCCTCCTCCTCCTCCTCTTCCTCCGCACGACGACGAGACCAGGAGAGAAGCAGCCAAGCGTTTTTGTTACAGCGTGCTTTACTTCTCTTTTATTATTACACCGTGTGCGAAAAGAGCTGAATCATGAACCAACAACAATGTGTTGCGGGGGCGGGGCAGCGCATTTCGGACCCCGTTGGCCAACAGAGCCCCCGTATGACGGAGCACGACACAAGCGAGCGGACAGTCACACGTACAGGGGGTCAGCTCATCTGACAGGTCCCGTGTGTCTCCGTCTTCGGTATGTAGAAGACCATGTCATGTGGGTCAATACATGATCGTCTGACATAATCACCATTATGTCATCAGCAAGGCATTCTTCCAGCTTTTAGTGTTATGTTCACAAACCTTGTCCTACACAAACATTAAATTCACATTGACAATGAATGGAGAACTTTACGTCATTCTGTCTGAGCAAATAGGCATAGTCTCTATTTTACGTCTCACTTCACACAGGTGTGATTTTGTCATTGCAAAGTGATGCGTAAACAACAGAGTGTTGTGTTCCAGCCCAAGGTGAAGTTGCCTGTTGTACGTTTAGAACCCTAGCATCACTTCTCTGGGCATGACATGGCAACCATCCAGCAACAAAAGCTCACTCACTCATAGCAACGCATTGTGAGATTGTAGATTGATTATTTGTTGGTATATAACGATTCTACCGTTTGCATCTTTTGTGGTCATCCATCAGTACAGTGTGAGTCCATAAGCACAGTGAGTCTCAGCGCCAGCGGGATGTGGTCGGTGAGGCCGGCCAGCTGGCTCACAAACGTAAAGCCCTCCACTCGCGTCCGGCAGCGCTCCGACACGGCGCTCTGCCCGTAGAGGATGTAGTCGATGCGACGGCCCACCCAGGGCTGCCCGGGCTCGGGGTAAACCAGGGGAGGAGAGCCCGGCGCGGCCACGGGCGGGCACACGAAGCGCTTCCTCAAGGCCTCGTTCTCCAGAGTCCTCCGTAGGCTCTCCGGCGTGCGCGTCTCCTCTTGGTACAGCGTGGGCTGTTCCAGCAGGGTTCCGAGCGCCCACGGCCTCTCCCGTCCTGGCCCCGCCCTGCAGGGGTCTCTGTACTCCTCGAACACGCCGTGCCTCTGCTCCGGGCCGTCCCGCGGGGAGCAGTTGTCGAAGTTGAGATCTCCGCAGAGCACGTCGAACACCACCTCTTCTTCATCATCGGCTTGTCTGTTGTCGGCCTGAAACTCTCTGATCCACTCGCTCGCCATGTCGAGCTGCTCGCAGCGAATCTCGCCGTCGCCTGGCGGTGCGTGGAGATGCGCGCAGCTAAAATAGCCGACCGCTCGCTTCTTCCGATGGCGATCGTGGCCGACGAGCACCTTGGCCGAGAGCAGGCCCTTGGCGGCCAGCGCGTCCACCCCGCGGCCGTTGGGGAAGCAGTGGAAGCGGGCGTCCAGCACGGGGAAGCGGCTGGCCAGCAGCAGGCCGCTGTTGAGCAGCTTGAAGGAGGAGCAGCTTCGTCCCGCGTAGACGCCCACGTCGTACAGGACGTGGCCGAACAGCGGCCCCAGGCGGCCCGCCAGCTTCTCGGCCGCCCGCTTGTCGAACACCTCCTGCAGGCACAGGATGTCCAGGTCGGCGGGGAAGGTGGGCGAAACGTCCCCCGTCACCTCGACCATCACGTCCTCCTGGTTAGAGTCGTGGTTACTGTTGACGAGGAGGGTCACCGGTCGGTTGGGCATGCGAAGCACGTCATCGCTGCGAATGTGGCGTCGGCCGACGACGGCCCGCGCGATGCGCCGACCGATGGCGGCCGCTCGCCGCTGCGTGTGGCCCAGGTTGTTGAAGCGAGCCAGGCCGTCGGGCAACAGGCACACGTTGGCGGTGGCGAAGACGAACGTGGCCTTCTTCCCCTCCTCCAGCTCAAAGCCCCGGTCGGTCTCCCTCCTCTCCTCCTCCGCTGAGGACGACGACGGTGTCTGGCGGCGGTAGCAGAAGGGCCTGCGGGAGGCTTGGAGCGGCGCCCACAGCGCAAAGCCTAGCAGGGCCAGCGGAGCCGTGGTCACCACCAGGCAGACGAAGAGGAGGGAGCCGCAGAGCACCGTGAGAGGGTGGAGGAGGCAGCCCTCGTGGCCCCGTCGCTGGCTCCGCTCCAGGCTGGTGGACACGAGGCCGGCGATGAGCCGGTCCAGGCACCAGTAGCAGGGCAGGATGAGAGCCCAGGACACGGCGTGGAGGCCCGAGGCCAGCCCGCTGGAGAACGCAGACTCCCGCAGGGACATTTCCTCCTGCAGGGACATTTCCTCCTCACTGTCACGACGGGTGTCACCTCAACAAACCGCCTACTGGAAACGTCATTCAGTAATCCTGCTAGCACTTAACTTTAAGACAAAGTTACGGGTGTTAACGCCAACGTTGGTTGACCCCTCCTCCTGTGTCCCGTCCGCCAGCATTCTCGTGAATCGGATTATTGTTGAACTGTGTAGGGTGGCGACAGACAAGGCAGTGGAGACATGGCCATCTTTATAACCTTAATTCAAACCCCTTCATTCAAGAACCAAACTACTTCATGGGAGCGATTGTTAGTGTAACTAAGCAACTAATACTTCTTACCTGTGGATCTCACTCTGACGTCATCGACGACTTCATTGATGATGTCAGTCTGTTTAAATGTGTCGGGACGTTGGGATCTGACATCATGAATTCAGAAGACATAAAATGTGTGAATGAATATCCATCCATTGTCTTTGCCGGATATTTCTCTTTTTGAGTGGTGTAAACCACTCCTACAACTGGCTTTGTTAGTTTACGTGTCTGTCTGTCTGTCTGTACCAAAAAAAATCACACCCGTGTGAACTGAGTGGTGTAAGGTTTTATATAGCATGATCAGCTGTGGTCTGACGTAATGTCTGACGTAATGAAATCACACAAAATATGTTAAGTAAAAAAAGCTATCATTTTTGATAAATGTATGTATCACACCCGGATGTGATTTCACAACTGGCTTTTTTTGCGCAGAGAAAATGACCACGGTTGCTACGGTCATCCAGTTCACCCGGGTGTGATTTAATTACGTCAGAAATTATTTTGAACATAGCAACCATGGTCATTTTTTTATGCACACAAAAGCCAGTTGTAGGAGTGGTTTACACCACTCAAAAATGAGCATGGTTGCTGTGGTCACCCAGTTCACACGGGTGTGATTTCATTACGTCAGACATTATGTCAGACCACAGCTGATCAGTCTATATAAGACCTTACACCACTCAGTTCACACGGGTGTGATTTTTTTTTTGTTATCCAGTAATGTTTCTGCTGTTGAGCAGAAACCTTGTAGTTCCAAAACCGTTACTTTATTATTTAGTCACAGGATCTTGTTTTGACGTTTTGGGCATGTCATTATAGGCAGTTATTTCTAAGATTTTATCTAAAAAAATAGAACTGCAACACTATCATACAACAAAGTATAATAAAATAGAACATTGATTTATGAAAAACTAAAGTTTACAGAGATGCTAGGTTTCTAGCCTAAACATCCTTAGTGCGTCTCCCCACTTTAGCTTAGCCTCAGCCTTGTTCCTTGTCTGCCCATGCTGACTGACTGACTGACATGCTGTCTTTATGTATGTTGTCTTCGCAGCCATCAGTGATTTCGACCCCAAGCACAAGATCCAGAGCTTCGAGGAGGCCCGGGGTCTGGACCGCATCAACGAGAGGATGCCCCCCAGGCGGGACAGTGGCAAGCAGAGCGAGACCCCCGCCGCAGCGCCTCCGCCCAACAACCTGCCAGCCAGCCCCGGACCGCCCGACAAGAACGGCACCGACGCACAAGTCTAGAGATATATATATATATATCTCTCTTTATTCTGTTCCCTCCTTTTCTTTTCTTTTCTTTTTTTTAAAAGAAATATTATTCCTTTCTTGCTCCCCTCTCTCTCTCTCTCTCTCTCTCTCTCTCTCTCTCTCTCTCTCTCTCTGCACCTGGCGGAAGCTTCTCCGCTTCCCCCGGTATACAGAAGGTCAGTTTATGCTTTGCGTAACAACTGACGATTGAATCGATTATGAAAAGTAATAATCGATAATGTTATAATCGATACCCTGAAAGTTAAAAAGTTAATAAATAAAATATATATATAACATTTCTGTGGAAAAAAATCAGATCGGCTATTTTCACGACACCGTTGTGACGAGCGCGATGGACAGACGGACACAGGGCATGCAGGACAGATAGATGGACAGGGGTCATAGAGGACATGCTCAATCCGTCCACACTCTTTTCCCTTGTCCAGGTAATATAAGCTCACGCATACTCCAGTTTTAGGTGATGAGCTACTCACCTTTTCGGTGGCAACCTTTTCACCTAAAACGGTGGTTTAGGAGGGCCCCCCACGTCCCTCCGGAGCGAGCCAGGGTGAACGCGGCGACGGTGCTCGAGCCGTGAGTTTCTTCGCCACACAATGTAACCGAGGAAGTTGGGTGCATCTCCGCTATAACGGAGCTCACGTCGTCTTCGCAAATCCAAAGTACGCAACATTTCACAAGAGCGTGACCTGCTGCTACCTTTCGTTTCCACAGAGGTATGCAACACCCCGGGTGGAATAGTAAGAGAGTGGCGACACGCTTTGATCTCGCCGCAAAGCGGGTGCCTATAGTGCTATAGTTCCGAACATTGGAACTACCCCATTGAAATAGAATGAGCACTTCCGCATTCCATTGTTTCAATGGGAGTCGACGCTAGTGTCGCCACTCTCTTACTATTCCACTCGGGCAACATCCTCTAGAGAAGTCATCCCACGCAGTTTTGTCACTAACGTCACGTGTGCGACACTCGCGGCGCAAAGCGCAAATTGACCTTTTGCTTTCTCCCTTCTTTCCTCCCTCCCTCCCTCCCTCCTTTCCTATTCCTTTACTTTACCTTCCTAGCTTGCTTCCTGCTTCCTATCTTCTCACCGCTCCTCCCGCTGCGAGAAGGACAGAGGGTTTAAACTAAACTAAAGTGTGGCTTTCAGTCCAACCAACCAGTCATAATTCTTATTTATTTCATCGTTTGTAAAAGATCAAATACTGTAGTTTTAAGACTGAACCTGATCAATAATGGACTTAAAAGGCGTTCACTGCCAAAAAGTAAAATCAAGGTCCATTTTTACTAAATGAGAGTTGGTACTTTGGGGACAGTCTGTTCCAAACGCCTTCTCATCAACACTTAAATATTTGTCTGCTTGGTGAAGGAATGAATAATTATACTCATGACCCGACCGACCTCTGCTGTGGTTGTGTCCGCGCAGCAAGAGTTCTGCAAGGAAGCACTTGAATAAATATGAAAGATTATGAAAAGAAGAAATCAATGATTTGGGAAAAAAAACCTCCATTAATTAACATTACGAATCGATTCTATCTCATGCCAACGATAGCGTAAATGAGCTCCGAAGACGAGAGCATGTATTGACTTTCATATTATATATGTACATTTGAAATGTTCCAGCTATTTTCAATGTGATGTTGATTTATTTTTTTGTTTTTTTTTGCTTTGTTTTCTTTTGTTAATTTCTACGACAAATATATAGAATTAGGCAAAAAATACATACGTGGGGAAAGCAGAGGAGAGATGGAGGGAGAATGGGAGAACTAGGGATAAATGGTGAAGACGTGCAATGACAGGAGACAAAGGGAGGTGAAGGGTGGAAAGGAAACGGCACAGCCATTAAAACCACGTTGAACCTGGGCTGGCCTCGTCCCTAGACCTGGCCTCGTCCCTAGACCGGGCCTAGTCCCTGGTGTTCCAGGGATGCACAGGATGTCGGCGGGGAAGGTGGGCGAAACGTCCCCCGTCACCTCCTTGACCATCGCGTCCTCCCGGTTAGAGTCGTGGTTACTGTTGACGAGGAGGGGCGGCACCGGTCGGTTGGGCACGCGAAGCACGACGTTGATGCGAATGTGGCACCGGCCGACGACGGCCTGCGCGATGCGCCGGCCGATGGCGGCCGCGCGCCGCTGCGCGTGTCCCAGGTTGTTGAAGCGAGCCAGGCCGTCGGGCAGCAGGCACACGTTGGCGGTGGCGAATTGACTTTACAGGCAATACGTTTTAAAGAATGGCAAAAAATAAAATGGCCGATCTACAAGCTCAAACCAAGCATGTATAATAATGTCCTTAAAAGACTCGTAGCGAATGCTATAGGGCTGGCATGCTATGACTTAAAATCAATATCCCGATTTAATTTCAAACTTATCTCGATTACTAAAAATATATATATATATATACAGTATAAACTGGAATATTCAAAACAAAAAAAAAGAAACATGCTACTCGATTAATCAATGAACCTACATGAGCAAGATTTAAGTCTGTTATCAGTTCTTAATATCTATGTTTTGGGGGTTTCTTTTGTTAATTGTCCAGCCCTGAGAGTGAAGCCATCGGTGCCGAGCTTGGCATCGCAGTCCCGTAACAGATCGACTAGCTTTTCTACAGAGGTGCTGTGGTGGCCACACCTGGGATGATGATGGTGGCCATTAAAAAAAAAAAAAAAAACGCAATATAGATCTGCCGTTTGGATTAATTTTTAAATAAGGGAGGCTTACTGTAAGTGATGCTTGTCAGCAAAGCTGGTATGTGACGATGATGATTATCTTTAAAAAGGGATTACCGGTATGTAAAAACCAGTGGTTCTCAAAGTGGGGTACCAGGGGACCCCCAGGGGGCCTTTGATTGGGTTCCAGGGGGGGGTCACCCCAGCTAAATGATTGATAGATGCCGGTTAGGAACCAAATGGACACTTAACAAGTCTGATTGTGACTGAGGAGTTATGGGGGCCCGTGGGCCTAATGCTGGGGTAAATTGGGGGTCCAAACAAAAGGGTACAACTGGTTAAATGTCCTGGAAATAAAATCTGCCCTTTTTATGAGGTTTTGGTTGAAAGGTCGTCGTGTGTTGGAGAGGTGAGGTTTGTTTGTCTGATAACTACTGGCAACTTTGGACACCATGTTTGTTTCTATTTTTTGGGGGGGAAAGGGTGGTGGGTCAGCTTGAGACAAAAGGCCTCAGTTATGACTTATTTTTTTCTTATTTTCTTTCTTTTTTTTGTCTCAGAACATATCTTACAAAATGTACAGAAATGATTTAATCAAAAAAAAATCTTTATAGTTTAAAAAAAATAAAAATAAAAAATGCTTTTTTTTTGTTTTCTTTTTTCTTGTGAAGTACTTGTATTGAGAGGCCTCTTGTTTATGTAGATGTTTCACCCCATTCAATTAAAAAAAAAAGAAAATAATCAGTGATTCTGTCTCTGACGAGTTTATTTTATGTTGGTGAGTTTTTACACTAGTCGTTCTCAACAGTGTTTTCGTCGACTAAAACTAAGACGAAAAATGTTCGTCGACTACCTTTTTCCACTGATGAAAACTAAATGGAAACTAGATGAAAACTAAGCTATGATGACTAAAACTAAGACTAAATATACTGACAATTTCGTCAACAGATAGAAACTAGACTAAAATGTTACGAATGTACTAGTCATCCAGTATAAGTAATTTTACACTTGGTTGCATGCTGAAAATAGCCGATCTACAAGCTCACAACGCGTCGCAGCGAGACGTGTTGTGAGCTTGTAGATCGGCTATTTTCAGCAAGTGTAAAATCAGCCATTATGACGGCATTGAGGCCTGCCAAAATACATTTTAGTCGACAAAATCTACTGTAGATTTAGTCAACTAAAAATCTTATATGATATGAGACCCCTGTTATTGAACAAACACTATAGCAATGGTTACTGCCTGTAAAGCTTTGACATTTAAAAAAAGATTTTAACAATGCTTTGAATGTAAGCTTTTATCTTAAAGTGTGTGTGTGTGTCGCTATCACGCTATGTAGCCTGGCTATGCATGCATAAAATACTGTTTCTAGGCATACATTATTTAGAACTTATAAAGCTGGTCTATTTTTCAAATCTTGCCTAATGATTTGGAATTAGAAGTACTAAAATGTGGTAAAAAAAACACTGACGTCATTCAACAGATATTCACTGATTTATTGGATTCTCAAACAATGACCGTAATCACCGGACGGCATTAACCGGGTCCACATTTTAAAATAAATAGCCGATCTACAAGCTCGCACTGCGTCACATTGTACATCTGGACATTTTTTTCTGGAGATTTTAGGTTCCCCCAGTGTGAAAGAGAGCACTGTAAAGCAGCAGTGTTCTCAAAGGGAGGTCCGGGGACCCCCGGGGGTCCTGGGTCGGGCTTCCAGGGTGGTCCCCATCAAATTTAGTTAATATAAGCATCACAATCTTCTTAATTACTTTGACTATTCTATCTGCATCCTCATAGTCATCCTCATCCACGTGACGTGAGCATGTAGATCGGCTACTTTTGAAATCTTTTTTTGACATTTCTAAAACCTATTGGTTTGGGGTGGTGGTCCTTGACATGGAAAAGGCTTCAGGAGGACCAGTGCTGTAAAGAACTAAGGTTGAACAACGTGTGGAATGGACGGGGGTTGATGATGTGAAATTTTTTAGCATCATTGCCAATAGCATAGTGAAGATCTGGGGTTTGCTTTTAAGTGGACAACAAGCATTCCAAACAAAACATTCACCACATTGATTATTGCTACTTGCACCTCTTTGCAACTAATATCTCTTTAGGGATGTAACGATATAGTAACTATTGAAATATACATTTTAATTTAAAATATTGAAGTATATCGATATGTAACCAGCAAGTATCGTATCAGCATCGAATCGTTTTGCAATGTAAATAATCAATACTAAATACTAAGTGCATTGTATTTAGCAATTTTAAGAAAAAAAATTAAATAAAGATGCGTTTATTTACTTTTCCATTCCATACTGTATAGCTACTTTGCGTCGTGCTTGCGGTCAGGGTTTGGTTGTCGGTCTAATGACTGTCGGACCTTTGGTATGTCAGAACTAAAGCCTGTACCCATTGCCAGAGAATCACTGTGCTTACTTATTTATATCCATATAATAATAAATCTTTCCCTCTTAATCTATATAGTTTGAATCTATCCACAAGTTTCAAACATATTTAATTTAATGTATTGGCTGAATAGTTACTGTATCGATTTTAAATCATTGAATCGCATCGTATCGCCATAATGAACCAATATCGTCCATGTATCGCATCGTCAACCATGTATCGTGATACGTATCGTATCTCTGTTAAGATGTATCGTTACACCCCTATATCTCTTTGATCTGAACAACATGAAAAACGTCTAAAGGTTGAAGCTCTTAAAGGGGTGAGGAGGAGGAGGAGGAGGGTCATCTCATCATCGATAGATATATCTGTATAACCAACGTCACATTTTCCATGGTAAAGAAAAACAAATTCCATACACTGCAAAATAGGATTCTTAAAGCAGCTGCAGCGAGTACGAACTACAATCGTCAAATAAATACACATCTCATTCACTCACACGGCATCTCGTAAACATACATTGCATTTTAAAGATTTAAAGATTTTAACAACGATAACGTCACTCAGACATGATGTATACGCCATGAATGCATAAATAGTACAAGTGTGATTTCGAGGTGCAAATCACTTTACATTTCAACTAAAAGGCGGTTGCATGTATGTATGTAGGCTGTGTACTGTATGTACTGTATGATGTGAAATACAACACAAGGAGGAAGGATGAGCAAGAGATATCAAAGCCCGGGGTTTTACCAAGCAAATTGAAGCGATGGTGGTTATTATATTTCTTAAGTGCAGCAATCCTGTCGGCTCTCCACATGGAGTGTAAAATGCATGTGAATACAGTGAGTTATTGGGTTGTTAATGTAGACTCATGGGTTAGCTATTAGCCAGTGTATAATGGAGTTTGTATACATACTATAACCTTTTTCTACACAGTTGAACCTCATTTATACGGTACTTTGTCGCATAATATTGTCGCCACACCAAAATGACATATTTCCAGTCATTGTTTTTTGCAGAGTGAGCAACACTGTTGTGCGACGATATAGAACCTATTATAGGCTTCGTTTGGAAGCTGTATTGGTTTTCCAAGGATGGCTGAGGAAGAGCAGCCCTTTTATTTGCTTTCTGTTAGCCTGAAAAGAGACCTGTGCTTTTCTGGTGGAACAAACTATAGCGCTAGAAACCGACGCCGACCTCCTATTGGTTCACTGACCTATGAGCCCGCCTCCCCCGGCCCCTCCCCAGTAGAACGCAGCGGAGAACACCGACGTCACTAAATTTGGAGCGACGCCCCCTCTGCACTGTTATTGGTTTATCGAAATACAAGGCTGACTCCCACTCCTATGCCACTTTTCCTGCTGGGCTCGCCAAGGCTTTTTTATTATTTATTATTTTATTATCTATTTTTTATCTATTTTGCAAAAATGAGGGCTCTATTTTTTACTATTTTGAAAAACATTTTTGAATAGTTAAAATAGCCAATCTACAAGCTCACAATGTGCCGATGTAGATTGGCTAGTTGAACTATTCAATTTTTTTTTTCAAAATAGTAAAAAATAGAGCCCTCATTTTTCCCCCCCAAATATCTTCACATAAAATAGCTGATCTACAAGCTCACAACGTGTTGTGTAGCGTGACATGTGAAGTTTGTAGATCTGGTATTCCTCCCCGAACACACTCACACGCACAGATCTCAGACAATCACAGCCTGTATCTTCCCCAGCCATCACTTAGTGTAAGTGTGTGACATAGTATATGCTAAACAAGACTTAAAGCCTATCATTTATACTTTGGTCTTCCGACGGTGTCGTGCAGAAAAGGAATTGCTGACGTACAACAAGCTCACAACACTGTCGCTGATGGCGGTGTGATCCACGAGGGTATTGCAACTAGTGGGCCCCTAAAAATAATGAAAAATGTCCTTTTTAAAACCCTAAAGTGCGAGATAATGAACATAAAGCATACCATATTAGTTCCATTGCAGCCGCAATACAATCGACTGATCGTTAAAATAAACATAGTCTGGAAATGCACGCAGATGTTGGTGGGCCAGATTTTCAAGTGTGCCGCGACGTTGTGAGCTTGTATGTCGTTGATGTTTTCGCTGCGCGACACAGTCGAACGATGGAAGTATACGTTAGGCTCAACAGTGGATATGTTGAGTTAGTTAGTGCAGAATATTTAGATTAGATATAGTTATACATCACTGTTTCATGTTATGACGTAGTGAGTGACATTAATGTGATGTTTTGTAGCTCTCTGGGTTTTCATTCTCCTCAGGCAGGGCAGTAGCGCGGTACGTACGACGTTTCTTTGTTTGTTTGTTTGTTCAGAAGAGGAAAATAGTATACGGGTCGTCGCTTCCTCTTCCTGTTAGAAAAGTGTAACTCTCTTCTTGAGTTCGTTTCGTTTCCACAACGACATGCGGTCAAACTCGCCGATGGGCATGCCGAACAGCCGCTGGAACTCCTCGGTAGACAGGTGCCTCTGCAATGACAAAAACAAGCCCAAAATAAGTGACTATAGGCCACATCATGAGCATAGTATAGGGGTCCACGATGCACCAGCTGCTCCTGGACACCCTCGCTGACCTAAAGTGGTTCTCCTCCTATACCTAACCGACCGGACCTACCAGGTTTCGTGGAAAAGGTTTGCTTTCATCCACCCAAACCCTCCTAACTGGGGTCCCACAGGGATCTGCACTTGGTCCCCTCCTTTTATCCCTGTACACTAAATCTCTTGCCGCTGTCATTCTCTACTCAAAATCTATACTAGACAACGCTCCAAACGGGCCAACGCTCCACACGGGACAACGCTCCACACGTCCGAAACTCTTCTCCCTTCTGGCTCCAAAACTATGGAATGCACTTCCCATTACAACCAGAACTGCAGCCTCACTCCCAATCTTCCGTCGTAGTCTGAAAACCCACCTTTTTAGACTCCACCATGGCCCGTAGCACTTACCCTACCCGCCCTTAGATAGCATTTGACACAGACTTATAGCATGTTATGTAGACAGCACTAGAATTGCATTGTATGCAGTCATAGCACTTCATAGTACATATGTATAGCATAGTACAGTATATATGTATAGTTTATATGTATAGTTTCATTATATAGATATTCCACTGTTACGTTCTTAGCTCCACATGTCCCAGACTCTTCTCCCTTCCCTAAAACACCCTGGACAATGCTCCACACATCCCAGACTCTTCCCCCTTCCCTAAAACACCCTGGACAACGCTCCACACGTCCCACACTCTTCCCCCTTCCCTAAAACACCCTGGACAACGCTCCACACGTCCCAGACTCTTCCCCCTTCCCTAAAACACCCTGGACAACGCTCCACACGTCCCAGACTCTTCTCCCTTCCCTAAAACACCCTGGACAACGCTCCACACGTCCCACACTCTTCCCCCTTCCCTAAAACACCCTGGACAACGCTCCACACGTCCCAGAATCTTCCCCCTTCCCTAAAACACCTTGGACAACGCTCCACACGTCCCAGACTCTCCCCCCTTCCCTAAAACACCCTGGACAACGCTCCACACGTCCCAGACTCTCCCCCCTTCCCTAAAACACCCTGGACAACGCTCCACACGTCCCAGACTCTTCTCCCTTCCCTAAAACACCCTGGACAACACTCCACACGTCCCAGACTCTTCTCCCTTCCCTAAAACACCCTGGACAACGCTCCACACGTCCCAGACTCTTCTCCCTTCCCTAAAACACCCTGGACAACGCTCCACGTGTCCCAGACTCTTCTCCCTTCCCTAAAACACCCTGGACAACGCTCCACATGTCCCAGACTCTTCTCCCTTCTGGCTCCTAAGCTATGGAATGAACTTCCCATTGCTATCAGACCAATATTTATACATTTCAGTAAAGTGACTTTACTGAAAAACAAGCCCAAAAACGCCTCTAATAAGCAGACTTGGCAACACTGACAATGATACTCCAAACATCTGATTCTGTCTTAACTAGGTGCAGTACAAGTGACTTGCTTTTCTTGAAATAAGAGTTAAATAGTTAGCGTAAGTGATATTATTTTGTTAAAATAACTGTCAAATCTCTCAAAAAATGATAAATCTCACACACAGACACACATCTTATGCAACATACCTCCAGTCGCATTCGGTCAACGCCTGGCGGTAGCTTACAGCGCCCTCTGTGGGTCACAATGAGTGCTTCATAGGGGTAAATCTGAGTGGACAGAAGCAGACAGACGATATTTTAATTATTTAATGTTAGTTTGAATGCTTCAGGATTTAATTTAATTTCCCAATTGGCCAGTTGCATTCTGATTAATGTACAGGATGAATATCGTTGATTTCGGGTGGAAAACTATTCTTTTTTATGAATAGTAAAGGTCATTACACACTGGCGAATTAGCGACGCGAATTATTCGTGCGAATAATTCGCCTTTTTTTAAAACCAATTGAAGTCAATGCAAGCTTCCACATCAGTGGCGAATGTGCGAATGTGCGAAAATGCGACCGTTTTCGCTCTTTATTTGTTCGCTCCGGTGTTCGCTCCGGTGTCGAATTTTTAATTCGCGTCGCTAATTCGCCAGTGTGTAATGACCTTTAGGATGGGAAACCCTTTTTTGGGTTTTCACCTTTCAAGACGGGAACCCATTTTTGGCTTGTTGTTGTGCAGTGGGTGTATATATTTATTTATGTTTTATGTAATCTTTGAAGGTCAGGATTTAGAAGGCCTCGGGTCTAAATGGGTTTAAAAACATTTTAAATGAGTGAAAATAGCAGATCTACAACCTCGCATGTTGCATCGTGGCACGTTGTTGTGAGCTTGTAGATCTGCTATTGTCACTACTTTTATGAGACCACTCTTGCATGACTTGTCTTGTGTAATTTACGAAGGAAAAAAAAGAAAGGTTGAAACGCAGAGATGAAGAGATATGCTGTGGTGGACAGTTAGAGTGCCTTCGCCTTCCGGATCGAATGACTGTATTGATTCATATATATTGATTTTATGAAATTTGAAACTATAATGACCGAATCCAGCACAATGTATGTTCTGTCTTGCACACTGTGTATAAACCTGGTATTTCCAAGTCAGCTTTTTGTGTAAAAGACCCTTTTTTGTACTTGTCTTTGCCTATAATGACATGCCCCAACATAGTGACGACAGGTGGAAAGTTGTTAACACTTTGACGGCTTTATATTAATATATGACATATACCGAGGCTGCCGGGATTGTTTAATTACCTTTGGAGCATAACGGTGAAGTATTTGATCCATGAAAATCCGCTTGAAAACACTCCAATGATTTGTTATTGAGTCGACAAAAAAGCCACTTCATTGATCCGGGTCATAGTCAAAGAGCAAAGCGAGCTAAGATTGTCCCTACACCCTCGTTCACTTTGCATTGGACTCCGTTTCCCAGAAGCCCTTGCAAGCTGGCGGTTGGTTGATTTCCGGTTACGTCGTCATAACGTGTCTTCAGTGTTTGTGTTTACACAGACCCTCATAGCTGGACATAGGAGGGGCTAGCGCCCCTCAAAAATAAACAAATGAGTGCAAGTGACACGCTAACCTGACTCCGCCAGATGGGGCAGCAGAGAGTACACTGGGTTCAAGGCAGCACTGTGTATGCCTTGATCCCGCCTCTAGCTGCCGCTGATTGGCCAGGCCGTTTGGTGGCCGGAGCATCAAGTCTGCCTGAGAGTTCCCAGATGGGAGCAGGAGGGGGGGAACCCAGTGTACTCTCTGCTGCCCCATCTGGCGGAGTCAGGTTAGTGACACGCAGCCTGTGAGCTTAATGTACACCTGCTATCTGCACTGAGCTTGTGACTAAATAACTACATTGGATCCATTTTGGAACGCCTGTTCTTTCTTCCCACATTTCCTGAAAAGTAGCGGTTTTGGACATACTGGGCCCTATTATGCGTGTCTTAAGTACCAGGTCTTATGACTTAACTTAAGTCCTGGAGGCGTGGTCAATGCTGTTTGGCCACTCAGAATAGCCAAATGGCATTGATCACGCCTCCAGGTCTTAAGTTAAGTAATAAGACCTGGTACTTAAGACATGCATAATAGGGCCCCTTATGTTTCCAGCTGACAGGAGAGTGATTGATTGATGAGGAGATGCATGTATAGGATGCAGCTGACAGGAGAGTGATTGATTGATGAGGAGATGCATGTATAGGATGCAGCTGACAGGAGAGTGATTGATTGATGAGGAGATGCATGTATAGGATGCAGCTGACAGGAGAGTGATTGATTGATTGATGAGGAGATGCATGTATAGATTGTCGCAGTCCCGCCTCCTACCCTGGACCAGGAAATGAAACCCAATGCATTATTCTCATAGACATTTCTTAAAGTATTTATTTAAAGACGGTTATGCCGCGGACAAAGCCAACTCGAGTCGTGACAACTCATGACAACACAAACAATATTTTGGATCAAACAAATAATTACAAAGAAGAAAAACAACAAAAAAAGTGTTGTAACCTGCCGTTTTTTTCTTCTTTCTAATTATTTGTTTGGTCCAAAATATTGTTTGTGTTGTCATGAGTTGTCACGACTCGAGTTGGCTTTGTCCGCGGCGTAACCGTCTTTAAATAAATACTTTAAGAAATGTCTATGAGAATAATGCATTGGGTTTCATTTCCTGGTCCAGGGTAGGAGGCGGGACTGCGACGCTCTATAGGATGCAGCTGACAGGAGAGTGATTGATTGATTGATGAGGAGATGCATGTATAGGATGCAGCTGACAGGAGAGTGATTGATTGATTGATGAGGAGATGCATGTATAGGATGCAGCTGACAGGAGAGTGATTGAGTGATTGATGAGGAGATGCATGTATAGGATGCAGCTGACAGGAGAGTGATTGATGGATGAGGAGATGCATGTATAGGATGCAGCTGACAGGAGAGTGATTGAGTGATTGATGAGGAGATGCATGTATAGGATGCAGCTGACAGGAGAGTGATTGAGTGATTGATGAGGAGATGCATGTATAGGATGCAGCTGACAGGAGAGTGATTGAGTGATGAGGAGATGCATGTATAGGATGCAGCTGACAGGAGAGTGATTGATTGATGAGGAGATGCATGTATAGGATGCAGCTGACAGGAGAGTGAGTGATTGATGAGGAGATGCATGTATAGGATGCAGCTGACAGGAGAGTGATTGAGTGATGAGGAGATGCATGTATAGGATGCAGCTGACAGGAGAGTGAGTGATTGATGAGGAGATGCATGTATAGGATGCAGCTGACAGGAGAGTGAGTGATTGATGAGGAGATGCATGTATAGGATGCAGCTGACAGGAGAGTGATTGATTGATGAGGAGATGCATGTATAGGATGCAGCTGACAGGAGAGTGATTGATTGATGAGGAGATGCATGTATAGGATGCAGCTGACAGGAGAGTGATTGATTGATGAGGAGATGCATGTATAGGATGCAGCTGACAGGAGAGTGATTGAGTGATTGATGAGGAGATGCATGTATAGGATGCAGCTGACAGGAGAGTGATTGAGTGATGAGGAGATGCATGTATAGGATGCAGCTGACAGGAGAGTGAGTGATTGATGAGGAGATGCATGTATAGGATGCAGCTGACAGGAGAGTGATTGATTGATGAGGAGATGCATGTATAGGATGCAGCTGACAGGAGAGTGATTGATTGATGAGGAGATGCATGTATAGGATGCAGCTGACAGGAGAGTGATTGAGTGATTGATGAGGAGATGCATGTATAGGATGCAGCTGACAGGAGAGTGATTGAGTGATTGATGAGGAGATGCATGTATAGGATGCAGCTGACAGGAGAGTGATTGATTGATTGATGAGGAGATGCATGTATAGGATGCAGCTGACAGGAGAGTGATTGAGTGATTGATGAGGAGATGCATGTATAGGATGCATAGAAGTAAACACACCCACCTTCTGTTCCAGGATGCTGGGCAGTGAGTTTCCTCTGTCCATTCTGTCCCTCCGAGACGGAGAATCTCCGTTCTATAACATGCACACACAGGCGCACGCACGCACGCACGCACGCACGCACGCACGCACGCACGCACGCACGCACACACACACACACACACACACACACACACACACATGCACACACGCACGCAGCGCACGCCTACTTGTGAGGACATCGTCACTTTAGAAGGCGGAGACTTTATGAATGTCTTATTTAACTTAATAATTTGGTGCATTTAGGTAAGCCTAAAGCTAAAAAAAAATCACACCCGTGTGAACTGAGTGGTGTAAGGTCTTATATAGACTGATCAGCTGTGGTCTGACGTAATGTCTGACGTAATGAAATCACACCCGTGTGAACTGGGTGACCATAGCAACCATGCTCATTTTTTGAGTTGTGTAAACCACTCCTACAACTGGCTTTGTTAGTTTACGTGTCTGTTCGTAGCAAAAAATGAGCATGGTTGCTATGGTCACCCAGTTCACACAGGTGTGATTTCATTACGTCAGACATTACGTCAGACCACAGCTGATCAGTCTATATAAGACCTTACACCACTCAGTTCACACGGGTGTGATTTTTTTGGTACGAACAGACACGGGTACATTTCTTTTGGTACGAACAGACACGGGTACATTTCTTTTGGTACGAACAGACACGGGTACATTTCTTTTGGTACGAACAGACACGGGTACATTTCTTTTGGTACGAACAGACACGGGTACATTTCTTTTGGTACGAACAGACACGGGTACATTTCTTTTGGTACGAACAGACACGGGTACATTTCTTTTGGTACGAACAGACACGGGTACATTTCTTTTGGTACGAACAGACACGGGTACATTTATTTTGGTACGAACAGACACGGGTACATTTCTTTTGGTACGAACAGACACGGGTACATTTCTTTTGGTACGAACAGACACGGGTACATTTCTTTTGGTACGAACAGACACGGGTACAAAGCCAGTTGTTGGAGTGGTTTACACCACTCAAAAATAGCAGATCTATAACCTCACAACGTGTCATGTTTTCAGTGCACGCAGCACGACACCAGCACGCAACTAAGTATAAGCCATTTAAAAGCACATCAAGTCAAAAAACAAACAACATTTAATGACAATGCAGTAAAAGCGCACAAAATACAACATAGAATTGTGTTGTAGGCAAACATTCTCATTCTCAAGTGTGTCTCATCAAGAGACACTTGAGGTCAAGAGGTCACCCTTATATTAGATCTTTAACTCTTGATGGCGTGAAATGAAACCATTTTACACTCTATACACACAATTAGAACAATGTAAAATAATTGTTATTTTGATCGTTTCAATCCAGCACACAATATTGGGTCTAAGAGAAGGCTAAATAAATAATGGGCCTTGAAATGAAGACGGTTGAAAACCACTGCGTTGTGTTAATGGTCACATGTACGTTCAGCACAGACAACATTCACAGAGAAACCACTGTGTTAGGCTGTTGTGTTAATGGTCACATGCACGTTCAGCACAGACAACATTCACAGAGAAACCACTGCGTTGTGTTAATGGTCACATGCACGTTCAGCACAGACAACATTCACAGAGAAACCTACCTGTTGTGTTAATGGTCACATGCACGTTCAGCACAGACAACATTCACAGAGAAACCACTGCGTTGTGTTAATGGTCACATGCACGTTCAGCACAGACAACATTCACAGAGAAACCACTGCGTTGTGTTAATGGTCACATGCACGTTCAGCACAGACAACATTCACAGAGAAACCACTGCGTTGTGTTAATGGTCACATGCACATTCAGCACAGACAACATTCACAGAGAAACCTACCTGTTGTGTTAATGGTCACATGCACGTTCAGCACAGACAACATTCACAGAGAAACCTACCTGTTGTGTTAATGGTCACATGCACATTCAGCACAGACAACATTCACAGAGAAACCTACCTGTTGTGTTAATGGTCACATGCACGTTCAGCACAGACAACATTCACAGAGAAACCTACCTCGGCAGCTGTGAAGACAAAATGAAGACATTAGGATGAGATGAATCACAGACTTCACTTTAACACCGTCATCCCAATTAATAACATAACCACATGAACCCTGTTCTGTGGGAAGAACATTCAGAGAACATTTTCGGCGATCTACAAGCTCACAACGTGCACCCGCTTCGACTGTTATCAATGGACAAGACCGCAGTTATCAGTTCGGATCAGTACGATTTGTTTTCGACGAGTATGGGCATGCTCTGCCGACTGATACAAAACAACGACAGGATTAAGGTTGGCGAACATGCGTCGCGTTACGGCACGCTGCAAGCTTGTAGATCGGCTATTTTAGAAGATAGCACCTTGCCACTTTATTTATCTATAGGCTGTGCGTGGTGTTGGTAACTTTTAACTTTCCCATATGAATTGCACGTCATCATACATACTGGGGCTCTTTTTAAATGTTTGTCCATGTTTTGTTTTAGTTTTTAGCTTATATGTTTTTTGAATAGGCTCTTTGTTTTATGTTGCACTGCCAATAACTGAGGGGAAACGGTATTTCATGTTCTTACATGGTATGCCTACATAGGAAAATGACAAATAAAGTGATTCTGATTCTGAAGAATCAAAGCTTTTATCAAAGACAATTTCATTAGCATGTGTGTGCTCTACGTTATAAGTTATAAATAACATAATATAAAATAATAGGTAAAGAAACCACGTGAGAGAGCTTACCAGCTTGTCCCTTCTCTGCCTCCGTGGAGAACTCCGCTGACTGCATCTGCACATAGAATAACTTTTGAGGGGCTTAGTTCAATGTTTGTTTTATAAACGCCATTATATATATATATATATATATATATATATAATATAGTATAGTATGCATAGTTTACATAGATACTCCACTGTTACGTTCTTAGCTTACGCATGTTTCATGATAACTACTTTTTATATATGTGATGTATGCCATGCTATTTGTTATTGCTTAATGTAAATCGCTCTGGATTAAGAGGGACAATGAAGGGAAAATGTACGTAATTTTGTCCCAAACATTACATTTGGTTCCATTTGTACTCATGGGGTCATGGGGGGTCAATGACATTTAAAAAAGTTTGAGAACCACTGTGTTACACTAAATGGAACAGAGCCTTAATTAGTATAATTAGTTAAGACCTGTGAAGGAAGTAAGGAAGGAGCCTGGTTTCTTTCCAATATATGGCTGTTGTGCATAGAGCCTATTTTATTTTGTAGAAATCCACACACTTACCCTGGTCAGGCCTGATCGAGGGGAGGAATGGCATTGACTCGCTGTCGCAGGTATACCTGCAGGCAAAAGAGGCCAGTGAGAACAACAACGCTATACAATAAGAGGCCAGTGAGAACAACAACGCTATACAATAAGAGGCCAGTGAGAACAACAACGCTATACAATAAGAGGCCAGTGAGAACAACAACGCTATACAATAAGAGGCCAGTGAGAACAACAACGCTATACAATAAGAGGCCAGTGAGAACAACAACGCTATACAATAAGAGGCCAGTGAGAACAACAACGCTATACAATAAGAGGCCAGTGAGAACAGCAACGCTATACAATAAGAGGCCAGTGAGAACAACAACGCTATACAATAAGAGGCCAGTGAGAACAACAACGCTATACAATAAGAGGCCAGTGAGAACAACAACGCTATACAATAAGAGGCCAGTGAGAACAACAACGCTATACAATAAGAGGCCAGTGAGAACAACAACGCTATACAATAAGAGGCCAGTGAGAACAACAACGCTATACAATAAGAGGCCAGTGAGAACAACAACGCTATACAATAAGAGGCCAGTGAGAACAACAACGCTATACAATAACGATTATACAGCAAATAATAAAACCACCACGAAATAAACAATGTGTCCTTACTAGAGTGCATGTGTGTTCTGTCAGGAAGCGACTGTGTCTTCCTGCGGAAGTTTATCTCGTTCTGTTTCTCATTCTCCTCTTTCAGGATGAGCCGACCCATGTTGGACTGGATCTGTAGAACAGGGTCACACAGAACCAGGCATTCAGTCCATGTTGGACTGGATCTATAGATCAGGGTCACACAGAACCAGGCATTCAGTCCATGTTGGACTGGATCTGTAGAACAGGATCATACAGAACCAGGCATTCAGTCCATGTTGGACTGGATCTATAGATCAGGGTCACACAGAACCAGGCATTCAGTCCATGTTGGACTGGATCTGTAGAACAGGATCATACAGAACCAGGCATTCAGTCCATGTTGGACTGGATCTATAGATCAGGGTCATACAGAACCAGGCGTTCAGTCCATGTTGGACTGGATCTATAGATCAGCACATGAAGAACCAAGCATTCAGTTTGCACGCACGCACGCACGCACGCACGCACGCACGCACGCACAGACACACACACACACACACACACACCTCACGCTCCTGTAGGTTCAGTGTTTTAACATCCTCTGTCAGGTCTTCAAATTCATCTTCCTCCTGCAGCTTCTTCTTCCTCCACTCGATCTCTGTCAATCACAACATCATCATCATCATCATCCACTTAATCTGTCAATCACAACAATATCATCATCTTCATCCACTCAATCTGTCAATCACAACAAGAACACAATCACACAACCAGCCACATATTTCTTATTGTGGCAAATCATGACTGATTATTATATGACTGATTATGTGCGTGTGTGTGTGTGTGCGTGCATGTGTGCGTTACCCATAGAGGCCAGTGAGGGGGGACAGGGCCAGTACTCCGTCTCTATCTTGGAGGGCAGGTTGGGGTCTGGTTTCTGAGCTGCTGGGAACTTGGAGGACTGGATGATGCTTCCTCCCACGTGTCTGCCGACATCTGGAGTGTGAACACAGCAAGGTGGTTGTGTTTTTACAGTGAGAAAGGCTGCGTGCAGTTCAGACAAAACAACCGGTTCATTTGGTTCTAAAAACATTGCCGTTAGAACTGCAGAGTCACTCCCGATTTTCCGCCGTAATCTGAACTCTCACCTCTCCAGACTCCACCTTATCCCGTAGCACAGTGGTTCTCAACGTTTCTGTCTGGGGACCCCCTCTGGGGACCCCCGGAAATGCTTTGGCCATGTCTAGCGACCCCCGCCCCGCCCCCCCCTCCCCACCACCAATACAAACTGACTGCAAAAATAACCTTAATAATAGAGAAAATATATCATAAATGAATACTGAAACCAGATATAATCATTAAGGAAAGTTTATGCATGCACCACGTACTATGTAATCTCTGGGTAAACCCCTGCCGTAGCACTACTGCAGGCATTTGTTATCGCGTTTTAGTGATTGAGTTTGCCCTCTTCAGACACAGGCAGATGCAGACTGTGACAAGTGGACTGGTTAAGTAGGCAGGTGTCAGGTGTGGGGTTGCCATGGCAAACAATTGTGTGGAAATTGCACAGGTGAGGGGATTTAGACTGATTAGGCCCACGGCCACTGGTACTGTTCATTACTGTAAGTCGCTCTGGATAGGAGCGTCTGCTAAATGCCTACATAGTAAAGGGTAAACATGGTACATACCTTGTTTGTAGATGGGGGGTTTCATGTATAAGTCGGAACCATTGTCTGAAATACAGGATTAGAAAAAACAAATCAATGTATATGTTTAACTTAACACCCCGAACGCCCGGGGTTATTTAATCCATTAAATCAGAGTGCCCAGCATTTATAGCAGCGGAGCACATTTAGGGGCAAAACAGTTGGCGGAAATAGATACGTCACAATGGTGACGCATTGTGAGCTTGTAGATTGGCTAATTTTGGCAAAGATATTTGGTTCTTTAGTTATGTTAAGTTAAGTTTAGTTATGTTAGTTAAGTTTAGTTGAATAGCCTATTGAATAAAGCTTGTTTTGACCAAAAACGCAATCTGGGAAAATAATCAGAGATAAATGCATTTTTCTTGAATCTGATAACTTGCCTGATAACTCGCCTGCCATCTGCCTTAGGATGGCAGGCGAGTTATCAGGCAAGTTATCACTTCACTTCAGGTTCATTTCCGGTTGTTATCCGTTGCTAAGCAACCTAGAACCATACCTACGTTAGCGAAGATCGCCATCTATCATAAACCACTGAAAAGAACCACACGGCGGAGATCTCCGTCATCGGTGGGGAAGTGTTGGATTAGACCTGACGGAGATCTCCGTCAACGGCAGAGAATGTGTTTAACAAAGCAATATCAGTGTCAGTGTGAGAGCGAGTGAGAGAGATCTGACAGAGAGAGAGAGAGAGAGAGAGAGAGAGAGAGAGAGAGAGAGAGAGAGAGAGAGAGAGAGAGAGAGAGAGAAGAGAGAGAGAGAGAGAGAGAGAGAGAGAGAGAGAGAGAGAGAGAGAGAGAGAGAGAGAGAAAGAGAGAGAGCGAGAGAGAGAGAGAGAGAGAGAGAGAGAGAGAGAGAGAGAGAGAGAGAGAGAGAGAGAGAGAGAGAGAGAGAGAAGAGAGAGAGCGAGCGAGAGAGAGAGAGAGAGAGACAGTGTACCTGGCCTATGGAAATGTTGTTGGCTGGCGCTAATTTTGCGGCCAGCTTGTTGCAGTTGCAGCGTGGAGCCTCCGGGGGAGGAAGTCTCACTTTCTGCCTTGCACACTTTCATCTGAACCTGAAACACATCATGGAGTTACAATGAGTTATGTTATTTATTTACAGTACATGTTGCTGTTGTTGTTGTGAGGAGATGCTGCTGATAATGGCTGCTGTCCGTGGTGCTGAACTCTCTTCTTTCTCCACCATTATTGGTGGGAATGTTTGGAGTAGTGCCATGTAGTGCCAGTAGTGCCCTATTGGCTACCTCTGCGTTGCTGTCGGGAGGAAACCTCATAACTCCATTTTTGAGGTTTTAGATTTTTTTTGGCATAAATCAGTGCTATTGAACACCCTTTATGTCTGTGTGTTGTTGTCGAAAATATTGAACCAATGGAAAGTAGTAAAAAGTGCTTTGGACAAAACCTCTTAACTCCATTGGACCCTCAAAATGTCTGCTAAAGCAACTAACTCCACCACCTCTCTCCCTCTCATGGAAGTAATTGACGATATATAAAGTCACAACACCAACTTTGATGAGGCTGTATTGCTTTGTTTTAAAAATATAAGGTTTTCTTTATTTCCTAAAAAAACCCCTGAAAAATGAACATTTTGGAGTAATGAGACAGCAGAGATATATTAGACCTGTGCCCGTCAACAACCGGCCTACTTGGGAACGATGCAAGTTGGTAACCTATAGTATGCAATACCCGTTATCATAGCATCTGTTTTAACTGTCTGTCTGTGTCCCTTTTGTGCCCATATAATGGAGATCTGTCTGTCTGCCTGTGTCTGAAGAGTGCAAACTGACTGAGTGGACTGATAAGTAATCAAATGGCAGGTGTGGTGTTGCCGTGGCAATCAATTGGCTGAGGCAGAGGCTGGGAATTCCACAGGTGTGGGGTCATTAGGTCCCCTGGCAGAGCCTTTCGTGGCGGTTCTGGACAACCATGTATCCGACCGACATTTCCTTCTTGACTTAAGTGATTTGTAGCGCTTTGGAATGCACACTTTAAAAGTATAGCATCTGGAAAAAAGAAATGTCATGCCACAAGCACCACCGGTGGGTGCTACAGATGGCCTTCTACACCAAATGGACAGAAAATCTATCTATCTATCTTGTATAAGATAAGATGAGATAAGATTGGATGGATTGTCAGCTATGGGATGGGTGAGACACAGACAGAAAATAATCTCACCTCAGGAGACTGGGGAGGAGATGTGGACGGAGGAGGAGGAGAGAGCGATCTCTGGAAATCACAAGAACACAACAAATTAGTCCCTTCGCGGTCGCTGCGAAAATGAGGCAGAATTTCGAGTGTGTGTTTGCACATGACTCGTGTGTCGTGCGTGCGTGCGTGCGTGTGTGCCCATGCCCATGGAGGGCTGGGTGACGTCGTGACATGCTTGTTGTATCATGACGACATTATGCAGGCACGGACTGGCACAGAAAATCGGCCCTGGCAATTGTGGTCTTCACCGGCCCAAAGGCAGCTCAAAGACGCTACTATGTCTTTTTTTTATGTCTTTGCCATGACTGCCCAGCCCTTCTGGCATTTTCCACAATTGCCAGACTGTCCAATCCGGGCCTGACATACTGTAATGCCTTAGTTTGTAATATATGTGTCCTTCTATACATTTCCTTCTGTGTGAACATAAATAAATTGTTAGAATGTGTGCGTGCGTGCGTGCGTGCGTGCGTGCGTGCGTGCGTGCGTGCGTGTATGCGCGTACCTCTCGTGGTGTGCGTGGTGGGTCCAGGGAGGAGAAGGTGAGATGAGGCTGGTAGGTCATCAGATCAGGTCGCTCCACCTAGTGGTCATAAATGAGT